>NC_056735.1:1083105845-1083205845 GCF_019279795.1 Protopterus annectens
TGACATGTACGCCATCAGTTATTGGCAGACATCATAAAATTATCATAGTGAAGTACCACACAAATCACAGTAATAATCCTGTGGAATACAGCAGAAATATGAGCAATAAACATGGACAGTCTGAAACAATCTGGTCATTCGAGAGGTATACACAGAACTCCTTAGTGCAAGAAATGTAGACCAAGCCTGGCAAAGGGGATGTTTAAAGCCAGAAAAATGAGGATATATCACAAATACTGGAGTAAGTAAGCTCACACAGTTGATGCATTCACACCCTCCTGTCTGTCCTAACAAATATTAACTAGAGGAGCAAAGGTCCCAAGCCCACATACTTCCCACTAGTTAGTGACATACATCTTCACAGCATCCCACTGCTTTGTCAGAAATACACAACACATATGGTGGTCAGGCAACAGTACATCTGACAAATATCTGGACATAACATTACGCTAGGGTGAATACACTGAGCTGCTAGGCATGTCCCCAAGCACTGTCTAAACTACAGACAGACTGCCACAACACTAACCCAATTTACCTCTGGGGGAATACACATGTAATTGCAAATATAGCTGGCACTACAGGCATGTAACAGCATGGAGTAACAGACACCAGTGTGAACGTGCATACCCACAACCAATCTCAACACAGTCACAGTCACAGTATGGTAAGCCTAATTAATAGTACAGTATATGGACTGTGTGAACAAAACCCATCCTCATATTTGTCAGTCACACACTAACCCTACATATACTGGTCCAATTCACAGTGTAGTCTGATGCCTGACTGTGGTATGGGACAAGTCTCAATCTGGCCCTACAAACATATAAGCTGATAGGGTACCAGATACTGGAGCAGAATGCAACATCAGAGAGAACAGGACCAAGAACACGGACGTCTTCCCCTGTCTGTACACAGGCCAAATAACATATTCACAATACACTGCTACACAACACTGACACTCTGTCAACAATCGCCATAAGTACACAGACCTCACTACTGTACAGACTACAACAGAATGTCCAGGTTTTGTCCTCAAATATAAGGCCTCCTATACATAACATGTCTGGCAGTCTGATATATCACTGGCTTGATATCAGGAACGATGTCAGTAAATAATGATATAATGCACATATTCACCTCTTACTGCATGACATGTGGACAAAAGGTGACAGACCTGGGGGATAGAGGCACAAACACAGGGCCAATATTGACATATTGCTGTGATAAACTGAGAAAAGTGCTAGTGTAACAGGGTTTGTTGTGACATATCTCTTCTGAGGCATATGAAGTCACTAACACACATGGATATTACCATTTACTGACTGCAATCATCAGGGTATGCCACTGCATTTATAAAGACAGAAAATATGTGAATACCACACCACATGTAAGATTCCAAACTCTGGCCAGTCTGCAGATAGCCCTACAGGTGAGAGTTTTCTCAACCACCTAGCACTGTCATGCCAGACTTTAAATAATGCAGAACAGCCATATCCACACAAACCATGTTAAACCAAAATTACTTCAAATGTAAAACAGCAATACTTACATTCTGTCCCCATGTCTGGAACATCGTCCTCCAGTTTGTTGGCCTGTCTCCATAGTGTTTGTTGTAAGAGGTATTTCCAACTACCCTCTGTGATGCTGTTTGTCAGACACCCACATGAGGCCCTGCTCACAGTGAAGGAAAAGAGCCAATGCACACATGAAGTGCTTAGTTATAGGACTGTGTTTCCATGCAATTGGCTATAGGAATGATACTACAGCTGTTCCACATGCAATTAGCACGTGGGGGACTCCAATTCGTGCACAATCCATCAGCTGATAATAAGCATTACCTACAAAAGTCAAGCTGCTGCCTATGCAAAACAGATGTATTTTTCCAGATCTACCAGAGAGAGAGAGAGAGTGACAGAGAGAAAGAAAGAAAGAAAGAAAGAAAGAAAGAAAGAAAGAAAGAAAGAAAGAAAGAAAGAGCCAAACATGTTTGTGTATGATCCGTGGGTGGAGAGTGTTCTCTGGGTATCATAATGGTTGCCTATATTGTTCACTAATCCATACTGTCATATAGTCATTGCACATGACAATAGACATTTATGGCTGTGGATTCTCTACAGTGTTTGACAACTGTTGGCCTTGTAATGTGGATATTGGTACATATAGGTCCTCAATATAATAATGTAGCAAAACCCACATCACAATGGATCCTGCTATTACACATTCATCCCTACACAGGATATTAATGACACAAACACACACACACATACTCGCACACACAAACCAGTACTGAGTTTCAAACCCCTACCTAGTTATGTATTGCTATTACAGTGTTATGCATTTATTGCAAGCACCACAGAGCCTATATGTTGGAGACCTGTCCAAAGGTATCTTTGAAGGTGAGTGACATCAGCAGCAGTGCTAAAGGAGGGATAAGGGAAGTGTAGTAAGTGTGAATGTCCACAAAATAAGGTGTCAACAAAGACACACACACTCTCTCACACAATATCACTGTTGCCAGCACCAGGATTAGAACCACCACCTAACTAGTTTACTAAACTATGGTATTACGCACTTGTCACAAGCACCACGTAGCTTATAGGGGTGAGACTTGGCCAAAAGGTTATTTCAAGGTGACTGACATCAGCAGGCGAGCTAAAGTAGGGCAATGGAAGGTCTTCATTTCTATTAAGTGTAGGAGCATGCCCAGTATGATCTTCTGTATTGAGTGTGTGACTCCATTCCAGGTAGGGTTGTACTCCAGCCCAGGGTTTGGTGTTCTACACCTGCAGCTAGAAACCTGTTTCTGCAGGATATCTATATATAGGTTGACAATATGGAGTCACAATGGGCGACAGATCGGCAGATACTGTAACTATTGCTGTCTGTGCTGCTTGTGTTACATGGTTGGTTTTAGCAGAGATATTCAGACATATGTACTGTTTTACACTGTGATGTACTACTGACAGATATAATTATTTGCTCATAGTTACTTCCTGTGAAATACAAGATAAATGAATCTGAGTCCAGTATTGTGGTCCACAGCCTACACATTCTTGCACACTCATGTCATTCTGGAAGGGTAGCTGCAGACACTTGCTGATAGGTCTGTGTAAATGGTGCAGCACCTTGGTACTATGGTGGCTGAGGATCCCCTTCTTGTACATATATCAACTTAACAGAATGGCCATAACCTGCTGTGGCCATACCTCTCAGCTGTACAGATTCACCCAGGTTACCCAGAGGCAGGGATCATATATCTGGTCAGTTCCCTCTCACATTGTGGTTTATGAGCAGGTTTGTAGCTACCCATTACTGGGTTTGCAGGCAGGGGTAGTACGGGCACACATCAGAGTTTCAGACTTCACACACTCCATGACATTGATGCTTCTACACCCCCCACTCTGTTATTCTATCCTCTTCTAACAGTATGCGAGCAATATCTGAGAAGTATCCCTATAGTTGGCCCTTCATCCCAGCGGTATTTATGGATTGGTCCACAGTTCATGCAGTAGGACATAGGGGGCATGCTACTGGGATTTGTCAACATGGCCTTGCATTTGTGTTCTGTTGACTGTTAGGTTGTTAGTTGGGACCCCATAAGATACCATACATTGCACTGCGGGTGAGGCACAGGCCTTTAACAGAGGATGGTAGACCATTAGGTAGTGATGCAGGTCATCTGTAGCAGGCCAGTGCATTCTGTCACTTCTACATTCCCAGGCTGTGAGCCAGTGGATTCCCCTGGGGTGACAGGGTAAGTGTGCGAGGTGTTAATGGCAATAGTTCCTGTCCATATTGATCCATTGGTCTGGATGCAGGCAGGGTGCTGCTTACAGCTAGGGACACACCTGCATAGGACACCTCTTCAGCATGCTGCATTCTGTGGTTATTCCCATACAGAAGTGGGGTCATACTGTACTCATTCCCAACAGCAAGGATATGACCTGTGATAAACCTGTGGCTGATGGTGGGGTGAGCTGAGTGCATGTGTGACATGGAAGCTACTTGTATCTGACTCACAGATATACCTGGGAAATTCCCCTTATGCTGCCTTGTGTGGGGACATAGGCAATCTCAAATTACTTCATAACTGTGCCTTTTGTGGTCTGCCAATGATTGGCCAGACAACATCAGTATTCCATACTACATAGACAACTAATGTGCTGTTAACCTGTATGTACAATTCCAAAGTTGTGTGCAGGTGACAGTTACATTTTACGCACTCTGTCTAGGGTACTTCCACCTGTGTACTGTGTGTATGTATGGGCCCACATTCATGGCATGTCCATCTTTCAGACAGTGACAGATATTGACATATGGACCATGAGTATGGATGGCTGCTGACATGGGTATTGCTGAGAAGTATTGTGGTTGGCACTGCAGTTGTTGGAACATGGCCCTGTCTTCCACAGTACAGCCCATAGGCAACCAAGACACAACCCTCCATGCCTACATGCTGAACACTTCCAGACAATATTAAACACACAATAACCTAACACACAGACCCCTACATATTGTACGCATGCAACAATCTATCCTGTATATTGGGCCAGGTCGGGTAATCTGTGCTCCATTGATATTACTCCTCACACTTACATGTTACTGCATTTCTACATAGGATTGTGGGGGGGAGGGGCACACCTGACAACTTTAAACATTTGCTATGACTGTACTGGTATTTCAGGTACTCTGTTGGCTTCCATTTCATATTGTATTCTGACCTATCATGCAGACTGGAGGCATATCAGTAGAGTACAGGTCTTAGGTTTTATTGACCTACATTTCAGTTTCAAACTTCTTACCCTTCAGAACTAACATACAACTGCCAGATTTGTTGTAATCTGTCTGTGTACATCTGGAGGGGGGCTGTTCACCATTGCCATCAATTGGAGGCCTTATCCCAGCCTTTCTTTATGGTCATCTACATCTGTCCTGCTGGCTGAGGCTGGTGGTGGGTATGTGAGCCTCACTGACATGCACGTGTGTGTCCTATGGACACACATTTGGGCCGCCACATGTACTGCAGTGGGATTTGTCACCTTGTCTAGTACTGCCTAGTATTTGTTATGGATTTCATGCTGCCCATATAGGTGTCCACTATCTGTTGCCATCCCATTCAGTCACCCGATTCCCTTGCATGCTCACGTCCATACCATAGATACAACTATCAGAACATACTACTCCATTCAGTAATTGATAGGAAGAGTGACTTTCCTTGTGGCTGGGCCATTATTGAGGATGGTGATGGAGGGCTGACTATGTCAGATCCACATAGTAAACTCCCTATACATGGTAAAGCACAGGTAGTGTCATGTTTGGCATCCCTTTTACTGTATGTGCGAGTCAGAGAGAGGTGTCATTCCCTGGGTCCCTATTGTGTCAGTGTATGTGCTATGCGTTGCCTCTTTGCCAAGGCCTGGCATACTGGGCATGCCTACGTCTGTCTACATGGGCAGGCTCAGGTAGTTCCTCCTCCAAGTCACTCTGTGCCTGTGATGGCCTTGGCAATGGGGGAGGGCTGTGTGGCCTTGCCCTGTGCTGTTCTTGCTGCAGCTGTTTCTGCAGGATCATATTGTGTAGCATGGCACACACTATGAACATTTGTGTACATGTAGCTGGAGAGTACTGCAAGGCTCCACTGGATATGTCCAGGCAGCAGAACCGTGACTTGAGCATCCCAAACACACGCTCTATTATGATTCTGGTTTGAGCATGTGCCTCATTATGGAGTTCTTGTTCAGATGTATGTGCATTTCTGAGGGGTGTCATCAGCCAGGGCTCCAGTGCATAGCCAGCATCCCCCACTAGGTGGCCATATGGGATGAACCCACTGGAAAATAACTGGTACAGCTGTGTCATATGCCAGATGTGAACATATAAGAATACCACAATTGCTGTCTTCTAGTCCTATGGCACTTTTGAACTAGTCAGCGATCTATTGAAGATCTTTGTTGAAGGGGTTACCAACATATTGGCCAGAATTCTTAGATTTATAATGACTCTGAAAGGCAACCCATATGGTTCTTGTACTTTACCAGTTACTTCTAAACCCCCCTCTCTCTCTCTTCTATCCTTGTGATTGTCCACTTTCCTCCTCAATTTTATCCTGCCTTTTTCACAACATTTCCACTCTCCTCCTCCTTTTTTATGAAGTATTAATTCAGTACCTCAGCTTTTCCAGAAGTCATGTGATCTGGGCATCCACTCTTGTGCCTTTCTCTGCCCCTACCTCCACAATTAACTTGCATAACTTGCATAACTTGCATAACTTGCATACCTCCTCTCTCAGCTCCAGCTGACTCACTTCTTACTAAACAAATCCTCGGCCTGTCCCTCACTCTCTTCACTTGTATCTCACTATACTCCAGCTCACCCACTTCACAGCTCTGACCAGAACCTACTCTATATTTACAAACCTAACAAAAGCTCTAGTGGCTCTACTCGACAGAGGCACTGGGAACCAAGGTCCAGTGGCACGATGCCAGGGTAATCCTATGGCTAAGGCTTGTAAAGGCCCTATGGTCATTAGCCTAGTACACACCTATGAACCTATGAAAAACATAGGCAAACTCCTTTATAGACACTCAGTCTCCTTAGCCTGGAACAGACTGCCCATAAACATCTGTAACATCCCTAGCTCCCCCTACTTCAAAGCTGAAATTAAAAACTACCTCCTGAACTCCAGAATCTGCCCATCCCATAATCCTCCATGAACTCAAGTTCCTGATTCATCACATAACCTCCCCTTATAACCTGTCAAAGTGCTACACACATAACTCCTCCTCCTTTTCATTAACATTCATCCAAAATACTCACATCCTCACTTAATAAATAGTAGTGATTTGAAGCCAGAGAATGGCTACTATACTAATGGTACCAACACTACCTTTCAAGGATTCATCTTCATCTGTATCTCAAGTACAATGTAACCATAGGGAGAGAAAAAAATAATAGTCACCTGATCATTCTGTTATTTTAATATATCTATTCGGTATTTTTATGTATCTATTTTGTATTTTTTCTACTCTGTAAATATTGTTAATCTCTATTACTTTTCTGTATTAAGGTAATTCTGTAATCATTATTGTAAAGTTTCTTGTATTTTCTGGAGCTTTTCTCCTCAGGTCTCCACTGAAAACGGGCCAAAATGCTCAGCTGGACCAACCCGGTTAACAAATGGCAAATAAATAATAATAAAATCTTCCTTCCATCTTTGCTAAGTCTGGCCAGGTCTGTTCCTCCCTTCCATCCATCTTTCTGGAATGTAGTTACAAAGCCATTGCTTACCCTCTTTAGCCCTACTGCTAATTTCCTTGCCAGCTGTTTTTTTATTAGTCTGTCTATAATATGCCTCATTCAACTCCCTACCCCCTCCTTTCCACTCCTTCTAGGCCCTAACTTTTGCCCTAATTACTGTCATCATATTTTATGAGGCCACACTAGCTTTCTTCTTTTTTTGCCTTTTTGATGTTACTTCACATCTTTGTACTTTTCCATTTTTATAACTTGTTCATTTCCATTTATTTGCTTCTAATTTCCTAACTCATCTTTGAACATATCACCAGCACAACAAATTCAAGTCTTCTAAAATCCCAAGCTATTATCTCTGTCTTTTTTAAATATTTATAATCTTCCTCTTATGCTAAACTATAGAGTGGCATGATTACTGTGAGTCAATGATGTCTTAAGCTAAGTAGAACAAAACACAATATTGATAATAAAACACACAGCCATACACTTTATATAGTCATATGATCAATTAATACAATTCAAATTCTCCCATAGCATAGTCTACATCAGTATTCATTTACATACATCAATTCCTTTCAATTACTTTTCAGCTGACATCATATATTAAAGGAGAAACTCCCTTTCAATGTATATGCTATAGTCAAAAAGTTACATTTAAACACGGTGCTTTATAAGTTGAACTAAGCCAACTGGTAAAACATATTCTATCTCAATAGTCCCCTCTTATCAAGTAATGGTTTAATCGAAACCGTACTATTTAAACCTGAAAAGCCAAAAGACACAACAACTTTATCAACTCTCAACTTAGCTCAGCTTCGCTAGTCCTATTTTCAATGTTGCCCATTGTAGGACCTACTTGCAGCGTTTGTATAACTTTAAACCTAAAATGATGAACACGATCACTAGCTGCCACATATCTAGCAAGTGCATTTGTACTATTGCCTGATCTAATGCTGTATAAATGTTCCCTTATATGCTCTTTCAGGGTGTGATCTGTCTTCCTGACATAACATTTTTTACAACATTCACACTGTGCTAAGTACACTAAATGCTTTGTAATGCAAGTTGCCCTTACATTAAATGTATACCTTCTTTTAAAATCTGGATGCATGAAAGTGGTATCACTATCTATCAAACCACAAAAATTGCAGGAACCACACGGGTATGTCCCATATTGTTTATCACATTCTATCTTACCTTTATCTGGGTAACAGCATAATTTTAAGCAACTTACAATTCCTATATCCAAACATGGGAGTGTCCCCTACCACTCTATTGATTTTATCATCCATCATTAAAAGGTGCCAGTTATTCTGAAATGTGTTTTTAACTAAATCAACATTACTTGTATAAGCCATTGAAACTTTAACTCTTCCCATGGAATCATGCAACCTTTAAGTCCCTCCTATAGCTGCAACTGAATCACGATGGGAAGAAAAATATGGTTTCCTCATAGAATCAACATCCATCAAAATAGGGTTCACTTCACTATCCCTATAGCCTCTATGCCTCAGAGACTCTCTAAATATTTCATGACCACCCTTATAGTCCAGGTCAATATTATGTAACCTAGAAACTCTCATACCTTGACCTTTTATTATATTATTAAATACCCTTCTGGGGTGCATACTCTTTCTATGAAGTGTTGAATTTCTATAGCACTCCTTTCTAAACAAATGGGTAGTCAGTGTTTAGTCTGGACACTTATTTATTAACACATCAAGAAATTCCATAGATTTACATAACCATTTATACGTGAATCTCAGAAAGATATTAGATTCATGCAGTTTCTGAACAAATTGTTGTAAATCCTCTAAGGTACCTGCCCATAACAAAAAAACGTCATCTACAAAGCGACAATAAAACAGAACATGCTGTAAATATAATTCTATTCTAAACACCTCTTCCAACTCCCGCTGTGCCATTACTGCATTGGCATAACTATTTGCACAGCATGCCCCATTGACACACTGTGCTTCTGTTTGTAATAACAGTTGTCAAACACAAATATATTGTTATTAAGTATCACATACATGAAATCACAGGCCAGTTCTATCAGCCTATGTTCATATTCACTCTGATCATTCAGGTAACTGTGTAAATATTCTACCTCTTCAATATTAGGTATTGTTGCAAACAGAGATACCACATCCAGGATGACTAACATGTAATCACGTATTCGGTCATGCCTTTCCAAGAATCCATATAGATCCTGTAAAAAGTGTTTAGTGTCTCTTAACACAGTCTCTGACTTATCCAAAACTGGTCTAACATGCTTCTCAATGAATGCCGAAAAGGGCTCAGTAATCCATCCTTTCTCAGCTACTACAGGCCTGAACAGGGGTATCCTAGATTTCTTATGCACCTTAGGTTGTCCCTGAAACATGGGTATAGTGGGTGATTCACCTGTCAAGTATTGTGCAAGCTCCATTGTAATTTGAAAATTTAACATATAATCATTCACCATATAGTGCATTTCTCTCATCAAATTTTCTATACATTTAATATCTACCCTCTCATACACACTTTCATCTCTCAGCATATTGTTAATGGAATTAAAGTAAAAACTTCTATCCATAACTACTGTCATACCGCCCTTATCTGCTGGGCGTATCACTATAGAAGTATCATTTCTCAATGCATTAAGTGCCTCCTCCTCATTTCTAGTCATATTATAGAACTTTTTACCAGTCAGTTTAGTGCCAAATAGCCTATATAAATCTTGTTCACAGACTTTACAAAAGGCCTCTAGTATTGGATGATTCATAGGCACCATGTTACCCAACTTTTTAAAACCAAATTTTTTAGAATTTACATTACTATTGTCATACATTAGTTTCAGCATTACATTTCTTGCAAATATCTTTAGGTCAATAATGGAATCAGATATATTCACTGCATGAGCAGGAATGAAAGACATGCCCACAACCAATACCCCAGTCTCGATTTCAGCCAATGGTCTTTTAGAAATATTTAAGACTAATGATTGTGCATTCCCACATCTTCTTGATGGTTGGATAACTCATGGCCCCCATCTGACCCTTCCTCTTGGTTCACCCATGTCTCCTTGAGTGACTCATAGATCTATCCCTCTTCTGTCAAATGGGAAAAGGTGTTTGAGCAAACCTTTGATGTAATGGGTTTATCTATTCCTTCCATCGCACAACTATATCTTAAGTCTTATTCATTATGTCCATGTTGTTACCTTGTTCACATTGTATGTGCACATCCATATCACCCCCAGACTCAGTTAGATTCCTCACATTATCTCGAGATAGTTGGATATTCATCCCCTCCTCAGTTCTAGCTGATGTTTCAGGCCCAGCAGCGCCATTTCCAGATGGCATCTTAATTGTATCAGTCTGAGGTATACCTTGAACAATCCTACGATCTTCATTGGGCCATGAAAAAAATATGTCCATGTTTAAAGTCTGACAAATCTCTATCAAGTCTCTTTTTCTTTTGACTAACCAGCCTTCTATCATACATTGACACATTATCAACAACCCCATCCAATAGCTTTATCAGTAATTACTGATGGATACGAGGCATATAATGCTTCCTGCTGCTCACTTATAACAGCTATCAAGTTATCTTCCTCTGGTTTAAAAAACTCATTCATCAGGCATGTGTATCCAAAACTAGTTTATAAGTTCAAGTTCTGCAATTTAGTAAGAAGCTCCGTGTACTGTATGCCATACGTAGGCATTTTTAATACCCTTAGCCCCTCAGTACCACTCTAAGATGGAGACATGCTTCAAAATGGTACCTTTGATGTTGCAGTCTCTTAAGCTTAAAGAGGCAATCTTCAAAGCAATTCAGCTGTGTAAAAAATGACTGTCTGTCATACTCAATTTCAGGAACAATACCTTCTGAGACTAAATATCCATTATATTCAAGCAGTGGATTATTGCTTCCTGGAGCAAGCCCGCTAGGCCATTCACCCTCCTGATTCCATCTTGACCAGTAGTATTATTACACGGATCACTGATTTGCATTCCACGACCTTCCGCCATGCTCTCGTGGTTAACCAAAATAAGCAAATCTGTAATGTACACAATCACACAAAGAATGCACCAGCTAGCAATAAATAAAACTCCAAGTAGAACAAAACACAATAAATAAAAGTATTTCATATATCTACAAGTTTCGGTGGAAATTTTATGTATGCCATGCTTCCTGCTGCAATATTGTGCGTTGTTCTACTTGGAGTTTATTTATTGCTGGCTGGTTTACTCGTTGCGTGATTGTGTACATTACAGTTGTCTTAAGCTAGACAACCAAGACACTCTCTATATCAGTTAGGATCATGTCCAGAAATCTGTCCTGTCTAGTAGAGTCTGGATACCAGTTTCTCTAATAGGAGAAAAAAATTGGGTAAAAACTGGGCATCCACTCTTCTGCCTTTCTCTGCCTCTACCTCCCCAAATAACTTGCATATCTGCTTCAGGTATCTGATGAAGCACTTGGGTCTATTTTATAAACCCATCTCCCATTCCTCTCTACCAAATACCTCCAATAGAAAGTCCCATCTTACTAAGCCAAAGGTATTCATGGGCTCAAAAAGTACCAT
This sequence comes from Protopterus annectens, assembly GCF_019279795.1. Lineage (NCBI taxonomy): Eukaryota > Metazoa > Chordata > Ceratodontiformes > Protopteridae > Protopterus > Protopterus annectens. Next base: position 1,083,117,670 of record NC_056735.1, read on the forward strand.
CCTTTTTACTTGGATAGCCTTCTTTCTTTGCCGTTCTTAATAAGAAGCCTGCCAGCTATCATTGTCAAATCTCTTTATTATGACCCCTCAATTGACAATTGTTGACCATTTTTCTTAGGACATTATCCAGTCTTGTCACCAAGATGTTTTTTTTAAATCAGTCCTTTGGTTGGGATGGTAAACCAAGACCTGAATTGGTGGTAGCTGAGGTGGATGTAAAAGATCCAATAGCACTTATCATAAAAATAGCAGATGTGCTTTACTAACACTTGCATTCATTTTTATAGGTTCATAGGTTCATAGGTGGGTACTAGGCTATCTGCCCAAAGGCATTTATAAGCCTAGCCAGAATTTGTTGGCTTTCACCCCCCCCCCCTTAGATTAGTTATTTGTGCCTCTGTCCAACAGAGCCACTGAAGTGATCCCCGGGGTAAACTTTCTGTTTCTCATCCACTCATCAAGGTTTCTCTTGAAGAGTGTTAGTGAGGAGCTCTGCCTAATGTAGATTGGAATCTTGTTCCAAAGCATGAGAAGTCTCTGGGACAGGAATCTATCCCTCCAGCACATCCTATTTATTGTTGTGGTGAGGTTTAGATCCCTAGAGCATCTGGCTCAAGGGGATATGGTTTTCTTTAGGTGGAGCATGTCCATCAATTCTGGGTTAGACATGGCCTTGCATGTCAGGCAGAGATCACCTCTGAGTATGCAGTATGCAACCGAGTACAGCGGGAGTTTCTTCAGTTGAGCTGCATAGGGCATCTGTCTGAGGACAGTGATCCTCTTGGTGAGGTACTTATGTGGTCTTTCCAGCTGTTGCAAGTGGCTTGTGAGGTACATCCCAAATGGGGCATTGTATTCTATGATGGGTCTAATGAGTGATGAGTAGAGAGGCACAATAACCTCTTTTGTTCTAGATACAAACCCTTTTGTGATTAGGTGGGCCACATAGAAGGATTTTCCAACCACCTTGGCAATATGATTATCAAAGGAGAGATTACTATCTGCTTGGGTCCCCAAATCCCTTATTACATTTTCTGTATTTAGGGGACTACCGCCCATGTGGTAGTTTGTGGGTACTTTGTTTTTGCCAAAGGGGATGACTATGCACTTTCTGCCATTTAGCTTGAGGCCATGATTTTGACACCAGGTATCTGTCTCAGTGAGACCCTTTTGGAGGATGTCTGTGTCAGCCGGAGAGTCAGTTATAGCCCCTAGTTTGCAGTCATCTGGAACTTGATCAGCCACAGTCCTCCTGTGCTTGCCTGTACCACTGAAAAGTATATGCCAAACAGGAGCAGTCCTAGGACTGAGCCCTGGGGAATGCCACTTGTTACCGGTTTAGAGTTGGACCTAGCTCTTGCAACTCTCACTATGTGGGTTCTGTCTGTGAGCCAGTTGACAACCCATCTTGTGATGTAGGGTTTTATGTTCAGGCTGGTGAGCTTGTCTATAATACCAGAATGGGGAATGGTGTTGAAGGCCTTTGTGAGGTCTAGGTAGGCGGTGTGTACCACCTTTCCCCCCCTCTATAGCCTTGGTAACTGTCTCAAAGAAGTCCACCAGGTTTAGGAGGCAAGATCTGCCCTTAACAAAGCTGAACTGGGTAGGGTCCATTATTTGGAGGTTCCCAGTGTCTCTGTTAATGAGTTCCATGATGATTGCTCCATATCCTTGCAGACCAAGCTAGTCAGGCTTATAGGGTGATAGTTCCTGGGGTCTGTTGTGGCTCCACCTTTGTGGAGCGGAATAACCATTGCTGTGCACCACTCTATGGGTACGTAGCCTGTGGAGAGGCTGAGTTTGAACAGTGTGTTTAGGTAAGGGGTTAGTTCATCTTTGAGCTCATTTAGGACGCAGCCTGGGTCACCGTCCGGTCTCATTGATGCTGTGTTTTTAGCTTTGAAGAGGGCTGTTTTAACATGAGTGTCTGTGATTTCAGGGGCTCTACATTCTTCTGGTATGGTTATGGGTCCTTTTGGGGGTGAGAGGGGGTGGTTTGCACTGAACTCGTCTGCCAGGATGTTGGCGTTATCAGTCTGTTCAGTGTATTTTGTGCCATTCTGCACTAACTCTGAGCAGATCTGAGCATTGCCACTTAGATTCTTGACATAGCTAAAGAATGCCTTGTAGTTATCTTTGGAGTCCTTGGCAATTTTTCTTTCGAAGCTCACCTTGGATGATTTTATGAGGGATCATAGTTTCTTGCAGATACTGATCAGGGATGTCTTCCCTTCTTGGGATTTTACTCTTTTCTGTACTAGTTTCCTCCTTCTATTGTAAAGCTTGTTTATGGCAGGGGTCCACCAGACTGGTTTCCTTTTCTTGGAGGAGTGAGTCTTGGTTTTGCTTGGGATAGCACGATCCATGCATTCTTGTAGGTGCCCATAGAATGCATTAGTAAAGGATTTTGCAGCTTAGACAGCATTATCCTTTAGCATAGGGGCTTTGAAACTTTCCACCTCGGTCCTAAGTAATGTGAAGTTTGCTTTTGAAAAGTTTTTCACGGTGGTTTCTTTGTCCGGGGGTGGGGGTGGAATGTGGATATCCAGAGTGATTTGTTTATGGTTAGATATAGCCAGCGAGGGGTTGACCTCTGGTGTGGAACACCGGTCGCCCATGTTGGTGATGACCAGGTCCAATATATTGTCAGCTCTGGTGGGGGTGTTGACCAGTTGATCCAGGGCATTTCAGTTTATAAATTCTAGGAAATGTTGGGCAAGGGTGTTAGTACTTGAGTAGTTCTCCCAGTTAATGTTTGGGTAATTGAAATCACCCAATATTAGGGTGTTTGGTAGGACCTTTATGTTTCCCAATGTTTCCAGAAATGCAGAATGGGGGTTCTGGGACGTGGTGGGTGATCTGTAGCAAGCTACAATTTGAATTGCAGTTTTGCCCATTGTTAGTTGCACATGGATGATCTCTGAAGCATCATGCTGTGCCACTAACCTGGAGGTGTGGGTATCCTTGATGAATATGGATATGCCCCTGCCTTTTGTATTTTGGTCCGGGTTCTGTAACCGAAATGTATGGTAGGAGTTGTAGCTTGGCAGTGCTGGGGTGCTCTCTGGAGCCTTAAACCATGTTTCTGTTACTGCACATATATCGATTTTCTCCATACTGAGGAGTGCCTCGAGTGTGTGCATTTTGAGATTTAGACTTCTGGCATTGAGTAGCATTACCCTCAATTTTTTGTTACTTGTGCTATTTACACCAGTGGGTTTGTCTTTTGAGCCTTGCCTAAAAAGGCACTATGGGGTTGGCAAGAGCCTTGGCCAGTATTCGAAAGCCTAAGGGTGACAGGTGCAAGCCGTCTCTAGCGAAGCAGCGTGGCTTGTCGAGCATGTCATCCCAGGTGGACAGACACTGGATCCCCTTTGAATGACACCAGAAACTTAGCCAATTGTTGAAATTGATCATTTTTTCTTTATACCGTGGTATCATTCTTGGTGAGGGCAGGATGCTACACAGGGTCAGGGTCATACCGGCCTGGACTACATAATCAGAGAGCCTTCCATGTCTCTTTTCATGTAGTCCATGGAGGTATGGCTCAGGTCATTCACACCAACATGGAACATGACAGAGTCGTATTTGTACTTGTTCTGGAGTGACCTGAGGGCTTGTGTTATGTGGTGGATCCTGGCACCCAACAGGCAGCTAACAGTAACCTTCTCCTTATTCAGCCTAGTGAGTGGGACGTCAGTGTGCCTGACTATAGAGTCACCTATTACTAGTGTATTGGGTATGTTATTTTACCTTAAAGCCTGTGATTGCATGGCACACTGGTTTTGTGAAGTATGTGTTTCATGGTTTGCGTTGGGGATGGAGGTTGCTTGGATGTTTGCTTTGGAGGTCTGTTGCTTTTGCAGATTTTTATTTAGAGCCTCAGAGTATGTTTTCATGTATTTATGTGTGTTTTTTGCTGGTGCTGGTTTACCATAAAAAACTTTAAATCAATATTTACACTCTATTTTTCCATTCATACTTAAATTATTTACAAGTTAAAAGCACAAAAGAACTTAACTAAACAATTATATATCTTTCATTGTTTTTTCTTTAATATTAACCTCTATTCCCCAACCTTTCTCTTATTTCAGCTAATACATCGTCCTCTTCCATTTTCTTATTATATAACAAATTCTCACATCTCTTTTGCAGACCCCCTATGTCATCACAAAAAGTACTTTATACCATTTATCAGTATAACATTTATTTACTTTATTATACTATCCATATAATATCACATTCAATACATTTAAACCCTTCCTGTATATAATCATGTTTAAACGTTTTTCCCAAAATTGTTCATTTTTTATTTTTGTTGCAATCTAAACTTCACTGCATTCAACACAGTTGCTTTCCTTATCACCTTATATTTCATATTCTCTTTCACTGATATCTTGTTCTAATAAAATTCTCCATAAAAATCTCTCCTTCATAAAAATGTTCAAACCCTTTCATTCAATATTGCATTGCCTTTTTCCATCTTCTTTTAATTCTTTCCATGAGTATATCATTTTTTTCTAAAATCATATTATACCATTCTATTCTTTTCCTATCAGTCTCTTATAATTTAATTTATTTCTCATATTCTCTTTCTTTTGTCCTATACATTTTTTTCTTTCCCTGTTTTTTTTTCCCATGTAATTTTCTATTTTTCCTATAACATATTTTCTTTTTTTTGTCTTACTTTACCTTTCTCATTACCCAATATAAACACAATAGTGCTAAATGCAACACTGGATTTTTATTAAATTCAAACCACCTTGTTCTTTTTTTATAATAAATTAACCATCTTCTCACTGTGTTTTCCCATCGTGCCACCCGACCTTAGTTCTCAGTGCCTCTGTCGAGTAGAGCCACTGGAGTTATCCACTGGGTGAATTTTCTATTTCCCATCCACTCATCAAGATTTCTCTTGAAGAGGGTGCTCTGCTTGACATGTATGGGAAGTCTGTTCCATAGCATGGGCAGTCTCTGGGTTATGACTCTGTCCCTCCAGTATGTTCTGTTAATTGTGGTAATGAGGTTGAGGTCTCTGGAGAGTGTGGTGCAGATGGATTGGGATTTCTTTAGATGTAGCATTTCTAACAGAACTGGGTCAGACATGGCTTTGTAAGTCAAGCAGAGATCGCCTCTAAGTAGGCGATATGAGACAGAGAATAGTTGGAGTTTTTTGAGTCTGTCCATATAGGACAAGTGTTTAAGGCATGGATCCTCTTTGTGGGGTACTTTTGTGGCCTCTCCAATTCTTGCAGGTGTATAGTGAGGTACATGCCAAATGGGGCATTGTACTCGATGATTGGCCTAATGAGGGAAGAGTAGAGGGAGACAATGACCTCTTTCTTCCTGGATGCAAAACCCTTAGTAATGAGATGTGTCACATAGAAGGACTTTCTGACCACAGTGGCAATGTGGTGATCAAAAGAGAGGTTGCTGTCAGCCTGTGTTCCCAGATCTCTTATAATGCCTTCTGTGCTCAGTGGACTACCATCATTGTGGTAATTCATGGGAACTGGGTTTTTCCCAAAGGGGATGATGACACATTTTTTGGCATTGAGCTTAAGGCCATAGTACTGACATCAGTCATTAGTCTCAGTGAGGCCATGCTGTAGGATGTCAACATCACTTGGGAAGTTAATAATAGCTCCCAACTTGCAATCATCTGTGAACTTTGTCACCCAGAGTTCCTTCTTGTTGGCCTGGACTTCAGAGAAGTAGATACCAAACAGGAGAGGACTCAGGACCAAACCCTGTGGGACTCCACTCATGACTAGTCGGCAGTCTAACTTGGAGTCAGCTACTTTCACACTGTGGGCTCTATCTGTGAGCCAGTTTGTAGCTCAACTAGTGATATGGGGTTGATGCCTAGCTTGATGAGTTTTTCTATGATTCCTGAGTGAGGAATGGTATCAAAGGCCTTGGCCAGATCAAGGTAGGCTGTATGAACCACCTTGCCTTAATCCACAGCTCTATTGATTGACTCAAAGAAGTTGACCAAATTGAGCAGGCATGATCTACCCTTCACAAAACGAAACTGTGTGGGATTCAGAGTTTGGAGAGTCCCTATATCTTTGTTTATTAGGTCCATGATGATGCATTCCATAGCTTTGCATATCAGACTCATCAGGCTAATGAGGCGATAGTGCCCAGGGTCTGTAGTTGCTCCTCCTTTGTGGAGAGGGATGACTGTAGCAGTGTGCCATTCGGTAGGGACAAAGCGTGAAGTGAGGCTGTGATTTAACAGGGCACACAGGTGAGGTGCCAGTTCACTCTGTAGTTCATGTAGACCACAGCCAGGGATATTGTCAGGTCCCATAGAAGCTGTATTCATGGCCTTGGACTGTGTTGTTTTAACCTGTGCAGGAGTAATACTGGGTGTCTGGCAATCTACTGGTATTGTGATTGGTTCTTTGGGGGGGGGGCAAAGCTGGCACTGAATCTGTCGGCCAGTATATTGGCAATATCTGTTGGCTCGGTATAGGAGGTACCATTGTGCAGTAGCTCAGAGCAAATCTGGGTATTGCTGTGGAGATTCCTTACCTAACTATAGAAGGCCTTGTGGTTATCTTTACTATCTGCTGCAATTCTGTTTTCATAGCTAGCTTTAGAGGATTTGATGAGGGATCTCAACTTTTTGTTGAGGCTGATAAGGGAGTTGTTCCAGTCTTGGGACGTCACTTTATTCCCCATCAGTTTCCTCCTTTTGTTGTAGAGTTTGTTTATTGCGGGGGACCACCAGATTGGTTTCCTTTATTGCTATATCATTCTTTTCCTTTTTGTAACTGTTTTACTTCCCGATATTATTTTTCTTTTCCTTCTCCTAAGTCTCCCAGAACTGATTTTTCAATATCTTGTTCTTGTTCTTCTCCTGTCTCCGTGCATCCCTCTTCTTCCTCTTCATTTTCTAAAATCGGACATTTGTTTTCTTTCTGTATGTTAATAGCCTCATTTTGAACTATTTATTTTTACCTACTTCTTCATTGTTTAACTTTTATATAGTATTCCCTTCCCCATACTATTTCTCGGGTCTATATTATATTCTCAAAAGCTGTCAATGTCGAATCTGACATTGTCAACATGAGAATATCAAACGCTCAAAATCTCGAGCATGTAAATGGAAATCTCCATAAGGGGAGATTTCCATTTACTGCAATGTAGTGCCATCACAGATTTGGCATATTTAAGTAGCAGGGGGTGTGGGGGGTGCAGCCTCCAATGTGGGGGGTGCAGGGGGCTTGTCCCCCTGCTTAAACCCACTCGGGTACTTTTTTTCTTTTTGTCTTTTTATAAGGTTGACGTTTGAAGACATCGATCATATGGTATCGACCATATGTTGTTCGATGTTTTCAACCGTCGATCTTACAATATAGACCCTATTTCTCTTTTACCATCTTCTATAGCAATGTTTTCTTCTGTTGCCTTTCTATTGAGCTTTCCTCTTCATCTATTCTTTACTTTTCTAATACAGGATAGTCAAACCAGAAGCACCTACATTCTTTACATTTTCTATAACAAGGCTTACAATTTTTTGATGTATGTCACCTCTACCTACACTGGACACATCTTTGTTCCATTCTTGTACTGAATGATTTTCATGCCCACAGAAATAACATGCTTTGGGTTGACCCCTTTCTATTACCATTCACAATTATTATATTTGAAATATGTTGTATTTTCCCATCCTTAACATCCATTGTTACCAACACTTCCCAACTGCCAGTCCATGCATTTCTTCTATCACATATTTTTTAACTTTATTTACTTCACTACATAATGAAAGAAAATGTATTTTAACTCATGGCCATTCATATCTTATTTTCTTCTTAAGATGTAAGCAGTAGCTCTGAAATAGTGTTTCCATGGTGCTACTTTATTGCTTTTTTAGTATCAGTCATAATGTTAAACACTTGTGCCAAAATAATACTATCTAAAATTTCATACCTTTTCACACTGCCATTGGTTTTACTTTTTATTCTTACCACTGGTCATCTTCTCTGTTGCTCCAGAGAAGGTGCAAATGTTTGTACCTTATCAATTCCTTCTTCCATTCTTCCATGCCTTGCTGAATCTGCAAAGCTTCTTTCTTGTAATAAAAAACCCTGTTGTAGAGGTAAACCCTTAAAACTGGTCACTGTAGTAGCTGAGAATACTGCTAGTGATTTCCCTTCACCAGCCTTTGATCCTGTTTTTAGTTTCCTCCTCGTGTAATACTCTCTCCACTATATCACACCATTGTGCTTCCTTCAGCACTGCCTGGTTCATCAAATCTACCATTGCTTGTGTCTCCAGTCCTCCAATTTCCAGCTGTGTAGTTATTTCAGTTCATTCTCCTCCCTTCAGTAAATTTTTTCCTCCTTCTCTCTCTAGCTCTGTTGCACTCTCCTCCATCTTGTAATTCCCAGAACAGCAGTAGCAGCCCTCCAGTGTCACCTAGCAGCTGCCTTCCTCTCCTCCAAAGGGATATTTTACCTGTGTAAAAGTTTCTGGTTAACTATTTCCTAGTTTACCTTGAACCGATCAAAACTCCTTTAAGTATATCCATTCTGCTTCAATCATATTCATCATCATAGCTTCCAGTCACATCTATATTGTGATTTCCTTCACCTATATTTATTTATTTATTAACTTTTTGTTTCAGCTTTTCTCTTATATCATCAGAGATTCTTTCTCTGTTGCATTACATTAATGTGGTTTAACACTTGTTTATTGGTGCTTGCTTCCATTCATATAATACTTGCCCTAAATGCCGGATTTATCACATCTTCCAGTTATATTCCATGTCCTTCTGGTAGATAATATTTTCTTCAGTCATTTCTGTATTTATTGCTTGTAATGCCCCATTTTGTAATGGTTCACTCCATTTAGACCTAGCACATCACAATCTTCTTCTGAGGAATATTCGCTATATTCTCATCACATATAGCGATAATGGCTGGTGCACTACCTGATATTCTTTTTATCTTAGTTCTTAATTGTGTAAATCTGTCCTTCATAAATCATCCTCCATGGCAGCTTTATAATTTTCTTGCTTGATCCAGACCATTTCATTTAAAATAAGTAATCCCTTTTTTTACCATTTTCTTTAATACATTTATTTTTCCAGCACCTTTCTTAGTTGGTTCCATTAGGCTTTCCCTTGTTTTAACATTGCAGTCCTTCTAATCATAATGATGATCCCTTTGTAAGTCTAAATTAATGTTAACAGTGTCCCTATTAATTCCAAGTGCAAATTCCTTCCCATTTTCTGCCATTCCTCAAAGGAATGTGGATAAAATTCTCTGTTGTTTCGCACTGATTCTCTTATACCATCCCCATTTTAACCCTTGTTTCTCTTATTCTCTCTAATCATATAAATAATTGTCCATTCTAACTACTCTTTGTATCTTCTAAGATTATCTGTAGGCTTCTTCTTAATAATTTGCAAGGTCCACATTTAACACCCGACTTGTTTTGTGATTAACATGCCCTTCTGAGTATTCCATGCTATTCAGCTTTCAAGTGTCTCTCACTTTTAATTTAAATTTTTTTACATTGTTAAATCATAACTTTCCCTTATTGTTTTTTGAAGGATTTTCCTGTGTTTCATTTGGTATGTACTCCTTCCTGCATTCCAAGGCTTGAGTCTGACTAGGTATGTTCTAGTCCTCATCTTCTTCCCTCCTATGTTCTGTTCATTGATTGTTCTCATGGCTACTAAATGTTTCCCTTTTCATAGTCTCGAGTTTCCCTTCCTGAACTGGATATTCATGCCCTTTGGCATAGCCTACTCTTCATCCATGCTCTGAAACATTTCTGTCAGGCAGAGATGAAAAGCTCAACAGTCACTGGAGGCGGGAGTAAAACTAATTAAAACCTCTATATCTCCCCACTGGATATTGAAAGTGTATAGTGTAGTATCTTTGTCCAGTTTGATATGCCAAAAAGCCTTGGTTAACAGCTAATACAGAAAAGTACTTTCCATTGTTCATAGTGCAAATGAATTCTTTAACTGTCTGCAGTAGACAGGACTTCCCATTACTCACTTTACCTTGGAGAAAATATACAAATTCTAAAGTTATTGCTCATCATGAATGTAACCATGCTATTAACCCTGCCAGCTTGTTCAATCTCTTTAACAATACACCAGCATTTTTGAGTCTGTTCTGCTCTGGCTCTATTCACTAAGAGCCACTGATACTGTCCTGGAGGCTAGAAACACCTGCATTGCATCTGGAGATATTTTGATACAGCATTCTTCTAGCAAACAATCAAGCAAAGGAATCCAAATATGTCTGAAAAATATTATCAGATTATGATTAAATTGTTGTTTTTCTTTATTTATTGTTTGCCTGTTTAAGTTCTGGTGAAGTAATAGTAACTATATATCATAACTGTAAGTACAGTAACTATATTCCTGACCATACCTCTCAACCTGCTGACATTTGAAAATAGAAACAGAGACCCTTGAAAAGTAGGTACATCCAAACAGAAATATGGGCATCTACTTAGCATAAAATTTGAATACCAAACAGCACACAACTCTTCCCACTTTCCAGTAAAAATGGAGGATACTACTCAGAAACACGTTTAAAAAATAAAAAAAAAACAGAGTGACAAAAATGAGAGAAAGATATAAGCATATTGTTAAACAGACCATGTAAAATATGTAGACTTTAATGAACTGTAGTCTAAAATTCTGCCACACAGTTATTATTTTTGCTTCTGAAAAAGGGAAATATAAGATATGTGCAATCTTTCTTTAAAGTATTGGTGTATATTTGTCAAATAGTGTTGCTTTCTGTGTATTAGACAGTTTAAAAAATCACATTTGATGATGAGGGATTCAGAAAATTATGTGAAGGGGTAAATCAAGCCTGGAAATAGGTACATACCTCCAAAAAAAAGTACATCATGGGGAAGGTAAATTGGCCCTGTAAACCAGAAAGTTTCTCAAAAATGGGGACAGTTCTTCTTGGCAGTGTCAACTTTCTGAGAGAAACATTTGAATTGTGCAAATTAACCTGTGTCTGTACACTGTGAATTCATATTAACGTGCCAAACTTCTCACTAATAAGTCTTAATATATGTAGCTGGTTTGCTGTATTCCCTAAAGAAAAAGTTTTGACATGTGACTTTAAATTTCCTGTGCTTATACTCACTAGTAAACAAAATCTTACCAATACACTTTGCATTATACCCAGAATATGTTTGTAAAGGACATGCTGGTTTAGATATGCCAGATATCTTTAATGCTGTAATGATTCTGGCCAAATACTGCATTCTATTCTTGTATCTAGTTTAAAGGTAATGCTTTTGCCTTGATTTGCAAACATTTTCGACTGAGAAGCAATGCTGCTATGGTTTATGCCTTATACTGCTCTCTGCTTCTGCAGAGACTAAAGCTTTATCTGATCTTTTGTCATTAGAATTAACAATGTACAAATATTAGAAAATATATTTATTTAATTTCTTATATACATTGTAAAATATATTTCCCTAATAAATGCACTATAGGTGTCTGCTGGACTAGCATGGAACTGACTTCTTTTTGGATCTTTAATTCATCAAGTCGCTAGGACTTGACCCCAAGTCAACGGCACTTAGACAGAAAGAGAGAGAAGCGTCTGCCCCTAGCAGCATTTCACTCAGAGTTAAAGCATGAAATCTACTTCACTGCACTCACAAGTCCCAACCCCTCTCCATGCCAAGGAGCATCTAATCCAAGTATATATGTATACACACACACACACACACACACACACACACACACACACACACACACACACACACACACACACACACACACACACACAGTTTTGCTTACAAATCACCTTTCATATACTATAAGTTGCCATAATAAGACACTGAAAACATACTGTATTTGATTAAAAAGCAGCTACCCATGTTTGTGTGTATTACTGGTGTCATTAGTATAACAAGCCTTCTTAGAATTAGGTTGCTTATGCGCAATATTTGAACCTATAGTTGTTCATCAGTAGGACTATATGTATTCATGGAAAAATAGTGTAGTTTTGCAGTCATCTATATTATTATATACTATAGTCATGTAACAAAAATGCAGAACTAAAAGCTTATTTTCTTTTTTGACATTATACCTAGCATACTGATCAACAGCCAGATACACAATGACTTTGTACTTACTTAGATGAGCATTAAAAACAGTGCGGTTTGTGATCTAAAACACTTGCGACTAGAATTGTGTCAGTGTGGTTTGTTTTCATTTGTATAAATATATGATTGCCTATGTAAGAAGTGATAGCTTAATAAAGATGTTTTTTGTTTAAAAAAGGCAAGAACTGAATAATTTATGTAATGTTGCTTAGGTTATTTGATATATAGCAGTATATGTGAAGTACAATGTTTGTTATGTTAAAGTGTGATTGCTTTTATATGAAAGTAAATAAAGGTGTCTGGAAAAAAAGCTAAGGAGTAAAAAAAGCACCAGTCACAATACGTATCCAAACTATGTATGTACCACTGTTCCAGTCACTGCCATCGTTGACTGTGATCTGTATAACCACTCTTGGAAGCCTTTGTTGTAATTTACATGGCTGTTTATATGGAAAATAGAAAAGTATATATTGCTTTTTACTGCAATGTATAATTTAGATCTGTAAAGCTCTGACAAGGGTGAAGTTGCTCATCTCTTGTTTTAACTTAATAAACTGTAGTTTAAGCAAGCACTGCCAGCCTGAATCCTGTTTTCTTATCTTTGACACTGATCTTACATAAGAAGTTTTGACAATGGTCAATTTTAATAGTTCATATGCTAATATCAAGAGTAATTGTTCCTGTACAGCTATGTTTCCCTTTTTTGTTTTGGTCTTCCTTAAGGAAAGTGTGCACTATCCTTAAGGCTAGAAAACTACATTTCTATGGTACTAGGTTAAGTTGTCTAATCTATATAGGGACTCCATACTAGTTAGGTATGAGGTATGGGTTGAGGGGGCATAGAGGAGATACTATGACATGTTAAGAGTATTTTGTCAACAGTAAGCTGGATGTAGAAGAATTCCAGGTAATTATCTTGTATAACAAGTCTGGAGATATGTTTTTTTAAAAATAGGGAGACACCACCTCCATTAGTACCTTCAGCTAATTTGGTGGGCCTGAACATGTGATAGGCATTGAAACCCGGCACTGATGGTGTGTTTTCAATGGTCTTGAAATAGGTCTCTGTGATGATATGTATATCAATGTTTTCCAAGGTAAGAAGAGCTTGTAGGGAGCAAAATGTTTTGGTAAAGCTCCTAGCACTGAGCAGTGATACCTTAATGTTATCTAGATTGTGTTTATATTAGAAGCTTCTGAAAACTAACATCGCCTAAAAAAGCACAAAGGATAGAAAAGGATTTAGTCAATAATATGAAAGCCTTGTGAGGAGAGGTGCAGGCCATCCTTTATGGAAAAGTTGGAACGATCAACAATCTTTTCCCAGGTTGATATATATTGTACTCCCTTTGAATGATAATAGAAGCTAAGTCAATTGCTGAAATCAATAATCTTTTTTTTTTATATTGTGGCATCATCATTCTTGGTGATGGTAGAATGCTCCTCATTCCTAGGTGGATAATAGCTTCAGACACAGATTCAGAGACCTCCATCATGTCTCCCATCATATAGTCCAGGAAACTGCAGCTCAAGTTATTTAAACCCAGTTGTACTATGACTGTGTTATACGAGTATTTATAGTACAGGGCTATAAGTGCTTGGATGATGTTGTGAAGCCTAATGCCAAACAGGCATCTGATAGTGACCCTGTCTTTGGACAGCCTGGTGAGTGGTGCATAAGTATGTCTAACTATGGAGTCCCCTATATTTTAGACCTGTATTGAAATATTAAAAATATAAGCAAAGAATGGATTTTCTCTAGTAGAACTGTTTCAGAAATTACAACTGATAAAGTGGATTTCTGCATTTTACATTAAAAACATTTTTGTATTCTGAAAGGCATGTGTATAGTAACTGTGTATTGCAAGCTAGATAATGCTCATAGTACTGTTTTGTTCTGAAACAAATAAATTACATTTTTCTGTTATTTGTTCCATGATGGGTCTGGCTAGTTTGTGTAACTATGTGCATGAAGTCATGAGAAAGTGCAGAGTAAATGAAATATGCAAAGACCAGCAGGCTGTAAATAACAATTGCATATTTCCACTGTCACTCTAGAATACATACTGTGACTGGAAGGAATGTTGCACAATACTTTTGTCCAGATTTCTAGTGTCTGTAGTTTTGCTATGTTATTAGTTTTTTTTTTTTTTTTTTTAGTCTAAGCTTGTGCTGCTAATCTGTTCAGGCAATAAATGTTTTTGTTTCCCTCAGAACTGCTTTCAATGTCTTGGTAGTTTTAAACTATTGACAGATGGTTATAAAAAGAGGGATATACATCTTGATACTGACATGCTGAGCCAGTCTTTTCTAAAAGAACCTAGCATCTTATCTTATTTACCTGTATCAAAAATATAGATTGAGGAACAGTGGCAAAAACAGGAAGAATGGGATCCCAGCTCTTCAAACTAGCCAAAATGAATAGACCTAGAAGAGTCTTTCTCAATGAAGTTAGAGGAGGTTAGAGCAGAGGGGTATCATCTCACGGAAGAATACATCATGAAAAAACGGAACTGCAGTACAGGTACCAGCTTCAGTATTTCATTATTAGATGCATGAACCATGGCTAGGTTTTCAAAAGGAATTTCTCCTTGCAATAAGAAGCAAAGACATTAACACTTTTCAGTCCTAGAGAGCATTAATGGCATGCTATATTGTCTGCTACAGTACACAATAAAATGATCTCTCCAAAGCAGCAAGAACAAAGAAAAAAAAGATACATAAAGTAATCTTTAACTGTCATGCAGACAAGAACTAATTAGGTACAGACAGACAGATGAATGCAAATTCTTAGGATACTTAGAAGCTGTCATATTATACAGGACTGTTTGCCATTGCAGCTACCATTGCAATAAATAAATAAATAATGTGTCAACATTTTACTTTTCTGCAATATAGAGATTTGCACTTACATAGCCAAAATGGAAGCAAGGCTCTCTCCACCCAAGACTGTGCTAGACAGTCAAGAGGAGAAGGTTAACACCTGCACTACACCTCAAGCACACATAGCCCTTCTAAACCCACACCACCAACACCCGCACATAGCAACATTAAATCTACATATGCAGAGGCCCTTAACTGTAACCTGCCCAAGTAACAAGGACCTCCGAAGCTGAAATACAAACAAACACCAATCACAAAGTGTCACATAGCTCACAACACCAGTGTGCCACCCAGCAACAGCCCCTAAGGCAAGACAACGTACCTAACACTTTAGTCATAGGTGACTCTATAGACAGGCACACTGATGTCCCACTCATCAGGCTGAACAAGGAAAAAATTACAGTCAGCTGCCTGTCGGGTGCCAGGATCTGCCACATAATGCATGCACTCAAGCCACTCCACAGCAAGTACAAATATGACTCTGTCATTGTCCATGTTGGAGTGAATGACTTGAGATGTACCTCCCTGGACTACATGAAAAGAGACATGGAAGAGCTCTCGGATCATGTGGCCCAGGCAGGTATGACCCTAGCCCTGAGTAGCATCCTGCCTTTGCCCAGAATGATACCACAATATAAGGACAAAATGACTGACTTCAACAATTGGCTAAGCTTCTGGTCTCATTCAAAGGGGATCCAGTATCTGTCTACCTGGTATGACATGATAGACAGACCACGATGCTTTGCCAGAGATAGTCTGCTCCTGTCACCCCTGGGATTCAGGTTACTGGCTAAGGCTCTTGCCACCCCTATAGTGCCTTTTTTAGGCAAAGTTCAAAGGACAAAACCACCACCATAACAGGTACAAGCATGCAAATTCTGAAAGTAATGCTACTCAATGCTAGAAGTCTAAACCTCAAAATGCACTCTCTCAAGGCACTCCTAAAAATGGAGAACATCAATATCTGTGCAGTAACTGAGACCTGGTTCACGGCTCCAGAGAGCACCCCTGCAATATCAGGCTACAACGTTTACCACACTTTTCGGCCACCAAACCAGGACCGAAACACTAAAGGTGGAGGAGTGTCCATATTCACCAAGGATATTTACAACCACCAGGCTAGTTGCCCGACACAATGCGTCTAAAATTCTCCAGGTGCAACTAACACTAGGTAAGACTGCAATCTAAATTGCAGCTTGCTACAGATCCCCCACCATGCTCCAAGATTCTGACTACACCTTTCTAAACATACTGGAAAATATTACGATACAACCAAACACCCTAATACTGGGTAATTTCAACTACCCTGCCATTAACTGGGAAAAATACTCATGTACCAACACCTTTGCCCAACAGTTCTTGGAATTCATAAATTCCAATGCCCTGGATTAACTAATCCATAGTCCCACCAGGGGCTCCAATATCCTAGACCTGGTCATTACCAACATGGGAAATCGATGCTCCACACCTATGGTCACCCCCTCATTGGTCAGGTATGACCATAAGCTAATCACCCTTAACATCCACATCCCATCCCCACCCCACCCCAGTAAGGAAACCTCCATAAAAAAACTTCTCCAAAGCCAACTTCATGCTACTCAAGTCAGAAGTGACAAACTTCATGACACCCATGCAGATGGAAACTGAAAGTTCAACTGCTGAATCCTACACTAAGGCACTATATGAGCACATCCACTCATGCATGAATCATGCCATCCCAAATAGAACCAAGATGCTCTCCTCCAAAAAAGGAAGCCAATCTGGTGGTCCCCTGCCATAAACAAACTTTACAACAAAAGGAAGACACTGTTGCAGAAAAGAGGAAAATCCCAGGATGCAAAAAGACTCCCTTATCAGCCTCAGTAAGAAGCTGAGATCCCTCATAAAATCCTACAAAGCTAGTTATGAAAATAAAATTGCCAAAGATTCCAAAAACAACCACAAGGCATTCTATAACTATGTCAAGAATCTAAAGGGCAATGCTCAGAACTGCTCTAGCTACAACATAATTGCATTAAATATACTGATCCCCAAGGATATTGCCAATATCCTGGCAGATCAATTCAGTGCCAACTTCACCCCCTCTCACCCTCTAAATAGCCTATCTCAATACCAGAAGATTGCCAAATTCCGGTAATAACGGCCACACAGGTAAAAAACGCACACTCCAAAGCTAAGAATACAGTATCCATGGGACCAGATGACATCCAGGGCTGTGTATTACATGAATTACAAAATAAACTGGCACCTCACCTAAGTGTCATGTTTAATCATAACCTCACCTCAGGCTTCATGCCCACTAAGTGGCACACAGCTGCAGTTATCATACATGTCAAGCAAAACGCCTCTTTGGCCCTCTTCAAAAGGAACCTTAACACCTGGATGGGAGAAAGGAAATTCACCCCGGGGATCACGTCAGTCACCCTGCTAGACAGGATTCCAGGGAAGTAAATAGTGTGGGAAGAAATAGCCAGGGAATTATTATGGCTATGCTTGCATAGGCCCTAGGGCTGATAGCCTAGTACCAACCTATGAACCTATGAACCATGAATTGGTTAAAAGCCTTCAGTGGTAGACAAAGTGTCAGTTCATTACTTTGTTGCCCTGAGTTGTCCAAAAAAGACAGACAACAATATGTCATAATTTAAAATAGACTGTACTCCGCTTTTAATTTTTTTCAGTGCTTCTACTCACAGATTTAGACTCGACTGTGTCTGGTCAGATTAGAAAGAAAAAAATATAATCCAGTCTATATTTTTTTCTGCAAGAGATAGACTGTGTGCCATAAACACTGTACAAACAAACACAGAAGATTTTTTCCATAATGTAAATGTATAACTTCCCACTAATTTTCAACTATAAATTCTAAATCTTGAGACAGGAAAAGTCCATTGCAAAATGCAGACAGGAAGACATTCATACTACCCAGAGATAGGCTACATTTTGAAGTGAGGCAGAAGAGGGGAAAAGAAAAAAAGTTTTTACTAAAGGTGACCTTGATTTTATAACCCTTTCTGCCTTTTCACAGGTTGTATATACAGCGAGATTTTAACTCATTAGCACCTATGTGATGTGAAAAGTCATGTCTCTTGCAGCCTATACACATCTTTACATCCCAGAGCATTTTCTGAAAATTCAACATAAGCATAAGATAAATAAATATAAATATTTTGTGAACAATAAAAGCCATTAAGACATTACAAATAGCAGTATTTATCAGTAAGGTATTCTTTAAAATGATAACAGTCTGTACATTCATAGCTTTATGACAGCATGAAATTATTCTTTGAGTGCACAAATATTGCTGAGATACAGAAATATGAAAACATGTTTAGGTTACATAATTAGCAATATAAATAGTGAATATCTCTCAATATGTGGAACTGACAGTGCAAATATCAATGGCAGTTTTCTTCAATAGCATCTAAGGTTTCACCTGATGCCATGCAATAGTTTGTAAGTGGCTTTTTTAATATTAAGTACATATGAAAATACTGCTCATTGTCATAATTACTAACAAACATCTAGCAGTCTCTCCAGTATATTGAGATATTTAATAACACTGACTACAAATGTTTCTGTCTCCTGCCACGACATTTCAGACCATCCCTTCAATGGCATGCAGGTCTCTCATTTATGAAAATATGAATAATAAGTGGCAAATAGTGATTACTTCCTCTACTGTAGGACATCCTAGGTTAGCAATCTTAGTGTAATTGTATTAATTACTTCTTGACCTTTCTAATCCTGCCTGCTATTTCCTGGTAAGTTATTTATTTGAAGAAAGCAGACCCAAAAAAGGTCTCAAAACCTTAGAGAGCTATGGGTGTCAACTGTAGGTATACAAAAAGGTGCTATAGGCTTGAATGAGTTAAAACAGTCACATTTGAGCAGATTTTAGTTCAAATGTGTTGGTATGCAAACTAATATAACTTTGGCAGTAAGTCAGGGTAATTGTTAAGTTTCTTCCAGATTTATTTTCTTTCACTTCTGAATGAAGACAGTGTAGACCTTTATTTAATGCTGATTTAATATGGTTATCTTAGTGACAAAACTTTAGTTGCAGAGTATAAAATATATGCTCAAACACAGAAAAAATGTGTATCATATAAAAGCGAATGTGTTCTGATACTTTTGTCAGGAATTCTTTTGAAAGTATTTGCTGTAGGCATGTACAGATTTGTGCATGCACACAGACATGTATACACATGTACACACACACACACACACACACACACACACACACACACACACACACACACACACACACACACACACACACACACACACACACACACACACACACACACACAGACAGTTATCCCCACCCCATATATTGGAGAAAACAGCCTAAGGTCTAAGAAGGTGTCTTGGATTTATTTCATATAGCGTATTTAGTGCTAATGATTTTATACAGAAAATATGAGTTAGTTCTACAAGTTAAGGTTTTTCAGTGAGATCAGATGCAATATGTAAAATTTACAGTTTATAAATATTAAACAACAGATTCAAATGTTTTTTTTGTTTTCTGTTTTGGAAGATGTAATGGGGAAAGGGATGAATTCTGTATGTCAAAATTGGCTCACAGATCTACATAATATATCTGGTTTTAATTTAATGCATTTGCAATAGGGAAAATTGTGAGTATTCAGATTTCTTGATAAAGTGTAGTTTTACAAACTGCATCTGTGCTAGTGTAAATTCCTTGCCAAAAGTTGTTTTTGACCGAACTCACATTTTCATTTTTTTCTTATTGCTACAGGTAAATACCCCAAAATTAAATCAGTAGTCAGTCTAATGAATCAGTATTACAACAGGGACAAGTTTGTTCATAGACATGTATGGTATTAAAACCAATCATTTTCTAATATTCTTTCACAGGGTGGAGAAGTAAAGATGAGGTAGGTATGTCTCCTGAAAATAATTTTGAATTTACTATAGGAAATACTTCACTGACTTCTGAGTAGAGTGAAAAGCATTCATGGTTTATCACATGATGCAGACAAGAGGCTAGGACAGTCATCACTGCTCTAAATACTAGCCATGTTTAAACAATCAGTAATAACTGAGGAATACAAAGGATTGTAATAGGAAAGAATTTCATTGTTCTTGTTATTTATTAACTAGAGTTATGATCTAAGCAGGTAAACAAGAATATGCTGTTATATGGGTGAAATGTTTATAGCTACAAAGACTTGGTGTTTACAGTGAAAATCAATTGAAATGCTCAAGTTATGTAAATCAGACAATTCAGGGTTCAGTTCTTAGCTAACCATTGACTACTAATTTGACACATAGGTGTTTGGTAATGAATAGCAAGTTCCAGTAAAATTACTTATTCTGTGTCAGGAAACCATGTACAATGTTTTCATGCATATTGTTTGCTTTGTGATTCAAAAGTGACATGTGTTTTGTAAAAGAATTTCAACACTGGTAAATTATGGGTGGGCATCTGGAAACCTTCATTCTTGTAGAGGGTGGTAACCAACAAGAACTGATAATTGCTTCTTACCAAAAGTAACTAATGTATATTAAATGTGTCCTATCATCTTAGACATACTCACATGTGTGATTTTTCACACACACACAAAAAATATTTTCCTGACTTTACAGAGAACTAGATAAGATAGCATTCTAGAGACAGTCCTCATGTTCAGATTTTTTTCCTGTATAAATTTAATGGTGCACTATTAGCAATTCTCAGATTCTGTTATGGAAAATTTATGTAAAATAGGACTAATTAATAAATTAATTAGGGACAAAGAGATACAGGGTAACCTAGCTGCAAAAGGATAGGGAAATAATGGAAAATACGTTGAAAATAATGAGACATAACATAAAGGATGTTATTTTTGTCTATGTATCAGGGAGAATACTTAGGAAGTGTGAAACACTTAGTGGTGGTAGTTTTATTTTACAGTGACAATAATAAAGAGATTAATCAGTTTATTAAAACAGGTTTCATTGCTTTCTTCTTTTGAAGAAAAGGATGTCAGCAATAATTCTGGAAGTTGGCATAGACAGTTAAGGCTGTGAACTGCAGTTCCTCTGGTACAGAGTTTGATTCCTTCAGTTCACATTTGCCTACTGCATGACCTTGAGCAAGTCACTTAAGCAGACACTGTTTTCAGATTGTTTCTGAAAAGGGACCTACATAGACAACAAATGGGCGTTGTTAGGGCACAACAAGATTTTGCTAGAAATCTATTATTAGGTAATAAAGTTATTTTATTTTACATTTACTAAACAATATTTACAATATGCATTGTATGTGCAAATGATTTCATCATATGACAGTATGTGTATATGTTTTTAACAATGTGCCAAGAATTTTATTTATTATTTATTTATTTGCAGTTGTTTAACCAGGATAGTCCATTGGGCCTGAATAACCCATTTTCAATGGAGTCCTGGGGAGAAAAGCTCCTCATACAGATTATACAAAGATTAATATACACACATAGATTGCATGAAGATTACAGAGGTAAACAGACTGATCAAAATCATTTCAATCAAAGGTAATAATGTCAAAAGTATGATATTTTTTTTTCTAGTAGGATTGAGGATAGGTAGTTAGATGCAGTAGGGTAAGGAATTGCTAGATACTGGTAAGGAGTTGTATAATAGAAGCAAGCAAGAATTTGTTACCTGGGATGTGAAAGAAGGAAGGGAAAAAGTGTTGAAGTAAAGTGTAGGTTATGAGGGATGGGAGCAGAAGCATTCCCATGTGGAAGTTAGATGAGAGTGGAGTGATTTTTTAAAGGATGGGAGGCTAGTAATGGTACGAATGGAGGGGGGAAGGGAGTTCCATAAGTGTGCTAGAGAGTGTGACAGGAGGTATTGTCCTGGGGGGGTAGAGGGGTCTGTAAACTTCTATAAGGTTTTGATTGTTTGATCTGAGAAGTCTTTTAGTGTGGTGCATTTTAGTAGTAGTATTAGTAGTAGTAGTGGAGAGGGAGGGACAGAGGGATGGCTGGAAAATGAGTTTGTGTGCATAGGTGAGCTGAGTGTAGGAGAGGTAGTTTGGTAGCTCTAGCCAGTTGAGTTTGTGGAGAGATTCACAGTGATGGGTTGATGATTTGTTGCTAGTGGCAAATCTGGCAATTTTATTGTAACAAGAGGACAGTTTGGTTTTGAGAGATGATTGTAGGTTTGTTAGAAGAGGGGCTCCATAGAGAAGGGAGGGTAAGAGAAATGTAGTAGAGAGAGTAAGTTTAGTAGTTGAGGTGAGAAACCGATTATGTCGGTAGAGCATACCAAGTTTTTGGTGGTTTTTTTTTATGTTTAGTAGTAGATGGGAATTGAATTTGAGCCTGTCATCGATTTGAACTCCTAGTAGTTTGGTTTCAGATACCAGCTCAAGAGGTGTTTTATTTTGGCCGGTGATGGATAATAAATTTCAAGTCGAAGTTCTTAGTTTTAGAGGAGGTAAAAATCATAAGTTTAGTTTTAGCAGCATTGAGTGCTAGATGGTTGTCTTTCATCCATTGTTCTGTGGTAGAGAAAGCATCCTGAGTTAGTTTTAATAGAGTTGGTATAGATGGGGCAGCACAGATGATTGTGGAATCATCTGCATATTGGATAACGTTAGCAAGAGGGATAGAGTGGTAAAAGTCATTAATGAAAATATTAAAGAGGAGGAGGCCCAGATGGAACCTTGTGGGACACCTGTGGGGGGTGATGAGGAAGGAGGAGGTGGCCTTTTTCCATTTGAAAGCTTGTTGCCTATTGGAGAGATAGCTGGTAAACCATTTGAGGGAAGAGGGTGAGAGGTTTAGGTTAGATAGTTTAGTAAGAAGTAAGTTATGAGAGATAGTGTCGAAGGCCTTAGAGAGATCGAGAAGGATGGTAGATACAGTGAAGCCAGAATCTCTAGCTTTATTCACAGTTTCTAGGAAGGAAAGGAGGGCAGTCATAGTGCTATGATGGAGTCTGAATCCATGTTGGGTAGGAGTTAATAGGTTGTTGTCCAAGAGATGGGGGAGGAGTTGAAGGTGGATACATTTCTCTAGGACTTTAGAAATGGGAGAGAGGATGGCGATGGGACAGAAATTGGAAATATTAGTATTATTTCCTCCTTTATGCAGGGGAATGATGTAAGCATTTTTCCAGATTTGAGGAACAACACCTTCTTGGATAGAGCGGTTGATTAGGATACTGATAGGGAGGGCAATGGCTTCAGCAGCTATGCTGAGGAAGTATGAGGGAATGTTATCAGGGGCATTGGTGCATGGTTTTAGTTTCTGCAGGAGTTTTCTTATAGTAGAAGTAGGAATAGGTTTAATGAAAAATGGTGTGGGTTGAGAGGGTGAGGAATGAGAGAAAGAAGTTGGAGGGGGAGATGGGTGAGGAGAAGTGGCGGTAGGAGGTGGATTGTTATTTGAAAAAGAAGAGGTAAGTTTAGAAATAGAGTCAATGAAGAAAGAATTGAATTGGGTAGCAAGATCAGTGTCTTGTACATTTGGGGAGGGGTTAGGGTTTTCTGTAGTACCAGGTTTTAAGAGGGTAGTTATACCTTTCCAGAACTTTTGTGGGTTGGTTTTATGGTTGCTTTAAAGTTGGATGAAGTAGTTTCGACGGTCTGCTGAGATAAGCTTTTTAACTGAGTTACGAAGAGTTTTGCATTCGTGGAGGTTAGATGTAGATTTGTTCCTCTGGTATTGTGTCCAGACTTTATCTCTAAGTCGCATGGTGGTTAGTGTACTTTTAGTTAACCAGGGGGTGGCTTTCCTTTTTATTCTTTTGGTTATTAAGGGAGCATGATTATTTAGGAGATGTAGGAAGGTAGTATTAAAGTGAGTTATTGCATTTTCAAGTGGTAGAGATTTTAGAGGGTACCAGTTAAGTGATTTAAGGGTGTCAGAGAAAGCTTCTGGGTTAAAGTTTCTATGGCATCAGGTGGTTACGTAAGTATGAGTAACTAGTAAGGGAGAAGGAAGATGTCTAGTGAAGATGGGAAGGTGGTCACCGAGGGAGTCAGGGAGGGTTCCACTGTCAGGATAGTTGTGGGGGTGGGAGACTAGACTCCAGTCTAAAATGTTGCCACTAGTGAAGTCTTTGGATGGCCTAGTTATGGAGTTGATGAGTTGAGAGTAGTTGTATAGGTTGATGTTGAGGGGGTGAGTAGGAGACTGAATGGAGAACCAATTAATATTGGTGTTTCCCGTGATTATAGTTTCATTACAGATATTAGTTGATAGCCAGGACAGGATTTCTTCAAGTATTGGGACATTGCCTCCAGGGGGAATGTAAAGAGAGGCTATGTATATAAATTTATGTTTGTTTAGCTGAAGATGAGCTAGTATTAATTCTGCATCAGCGAACTTTGGAATGGCTTTATTATAGGGTGTTATGCATTTGGGAGGAAGAGTAGATTAGAGCTACTCCACCACCTTTTTTATGGGTTCTGTCTGTCTGATGATAGCGTAATTAGGTGGTACTATCTCTTCGTTTTTTACATGAGGTTTTAGCCAGTTTCAGAAATAACTAGGATGTCTGGTTTATTATGGAGTAGCCAGGCATGGAGATTTGGAATTTTGTTAGCTAAGCTTTGTGCATTAAAATATGCAAGTAGGATGGATTTAGTTATTGAGGAGGAGGGGTTTGGGTCTGGGTTAGGGTGTATATCAAGCTTTCAGGTCTACACCCTTCATCAGTATAAAGTAACTGCAGTATTACAACATTTAAATAGGAGAAACCTTACAGTCACATGCTTCAGCCCATCCCTCAACCCAACC
Organism: Protopterus annectens; assembly: GCF_019279795.1. Lineage (NCBI taxonomy): Eukaryota > Metazoa > Chordata > Ceratodontiformes > Protopteridae > Protopterus > Protopterus annectens. The sequence continues at coordinate 1,083,142,401 of NC_056735.1, forward strand.
AAACAATTAACTCTTAAAGGAATAACTAATCTTAGCACATTTCATAAAACATTTTCATGAAGCATTCTCATAAAACTTTATGTCATGTTAAAATGAATAAAAACATAAAAATATAATACATACTTATGTATAAAACCTAATATGTTGTGAATTTATATATAGTATTTAATAAATATTTCACTTCCCCCCTTCTTTTACTGCTACCAAAGCCACTATATTTCTTATGATATTTTGATGGTTATTATATTCTTTGGTTATTAATGGTTATTAATGTTGACTATATCGTTTATTTATTAATATACATTTTTATTTTTTTATTTTTAAGGTTTCTCCTATTTAAATGTTGTAATACTGCAGTTACTTTATACTGATGAAGGGTGTGGACCCGAAAGCTTTATGTAATAAACTTTTTTGGTGTGATATCATTGTGTATTGCTTATACTTTTGGCAGTAGCACCATTGTTGCTTAGGGTGTATATCACCTGATAAAAGTATGGAAGTTAGAAGCTGAGTTAAGTAGTGGAGGTATTTGGATTGTTTTGATTGAGAGGTATAAGTTGAAAGATTAGTGGGAGATATGGAGGGTAGAGTGGTTGATGAGGTTTTATGAGGGGGGAATAGTTTGAAATGAAAACACAGGTTGTTGTTGAGGGGATATAGTTCAGGGGAGATCGAGTTGAAGAAGTTGGATTGTGAAGTATGGAGAGGGCAGGTTGTGTGTAAGAGTGGTGAGTGGGTGATGAGATAAGGTTGGGTAAGATAGTAGATGTAAGTAAGGTTCAGAAGGAGTAGTAGTTGAATTGGGAAGGATGAGTATTTTTTAAGCATGTTAGGGTTTTGATAAGCAATGTAGTGGTATTGAGTAAGGAGGAGGGAGGGATGTGAAGTAAGAGTTGTATGTAAGTGGGAGGAGATAGGAAGAGGAAGGGGTGGAGTTTAGAGGTTGGAGAGGAAGTAGGAATGGCTAAATGGGTATAAATGTAGAGGTAGTAGGGGTGGGTGGGAATTGGGGGTAGGGTAGGGGAGCGGAGTGAGCCCGCAGGGAGAATGGAGTGTGGAAGAAGAAAAAAAAAGAAAGATCAGCTGAAAAAAGTATCAGCTACTGCTGATGATATAGAAAGGTAAGTAGATGTAGTACCAGATAAGGACAAGTAATATGTAGGGAAGAAAAGGATGTTTTAAATAGATAAGTTGATGTAGTACAGGGGGTGAAAAAACAGATTGTAGACAGAGAAAAATACAGGCTCTTAAGTTACTTGGCCAGTTTAATAGGAGAGAAGCCAAGGTAACATTAAAGTTGCACCAGCACTTGGTAAATAGGTGCTGCTACCTAGTGTTGAGAATGAAGAAGGCAGCGAGCAAGGTGAGTAGGTCACCTACAACGTTCACTATGTAAGAATCTAGGACAGAGGTGACTTGGGGGAGAGAGTATGTTTGTGAGGTCCACGGTAGGCTGCTGAATCACTTACAAGGGAAGTTAGACAAAACAAAATGTGCTACTGAGTAGGTAGTATAGAAACAGTAGATGCTATGAGGCTACCTACATTCAAAATGTTACTTTAGGGCAGTTCTTCACAAGAGTTCTACAGGTCAGTCTAGCTGGCAAGCTCCAGGAAGTGATGCAGGAGGTATTCCATTTTGGTTTGAGGTGGGGAGGGAGTTTCTGTAGTGAGCTTCTGAAGTGAGGAACTGTAAAAAAAAGAGAGAGGAGAGAAAGTCTAGGTTAGGTTCATTAAATGGTGGAACTGCAGATAGAGAGAGGAAGGAGAAAGAGGGAATATTCAGTAGGAAATGAGTAGTAAATATAAAGTTAGTAGATAAATACAGAGCTCAAAGGGATAGGCGCAGAAGTGAATATTGTAGGTAGATAGAGAGTTCGAAGGATAGACATAGAAGAAGGGGAAATATAGAGGAGAGTGGTAAGTGAAGAGAGGTAAATGGCAGCAAAGGTACAGCTTCTAGGCAGTGCAAATCAGGTAAGGTGAGATGTAGGGTTAAGAACTCAGTCACTTTACAAAGACCAACTTTACCACAGTACCCCAGCCTGGTAAAAGGATGGGGGATTAACTATGGTAGTTACTAACAATCAGGGGAAATATAACAGGTAGTACATGGAACAATAAAGCAAGTACAGACATATGTTACAGCTAGCAAATTGAAATAAATGGCAATGCAGAGCACTTTAAAAAATAAAGCAAATATTTACAGTGATAATTGGAACATTATGTTCTACCAGGGTTATCTAAACTATAGCACTAGCAAAGATGTGTACAAGCACCATCTAATACACTGCCTAGGATTATAAAAATGTCTAAAGCACTACCTAGATGTAGCAAAAACGGGTATCTGTAGAAGGCTGTGTCTTATCTCAATCTACTAGGGAAACAGTATTTAATCAAATAGTTATAAGCATTTAAAGTATTATAAGAATGGTAAATAGGGTAATGTACAGCACTTGAAACATTGCACCCTCAGTCTGCTAGGCACAAAAAACAATTAACAGTCATAGGCAGATTAAGAATATGTAAAAAAAAATAAACAATTGTGGTATAGTACAGCTCATTAAACATGGAAACATAGCATAACTGGGGGAAAAGAACTAGACCCTTATATTCTGCTCTTTAAAAATACACTTAATTAACAGTCATAGGCAGATTAAGCATATGTAAAAATAAACAATTGTGGTACAGTACAGCTCATTAAACATGGGAACATAGCATAACTGGGGGAAAAGAACTAGATCCTTATATTCTGCTCTTTAAAAATAAAACATAGCATAACAGGGTATAAAGAACCAGACCCTAGTATTGTGCCAAGGCTGTCTTAGCAAGGAATGTAGTACAGATATACCCAGCAGGGCCAATGTGTTACCTAAGGGTGCCATGAAGGAAGTTCAAAGGAGGCTGTGTCTATATTCATTACAAGGATACTGTATCATATGTGCATGTTGGAATATTAGAAGGAGAAATAAAGGAAGCCTTCTACCAACAGTCTATAGACTTCGTACGTTGATCTGGTGCCTAATAATCTGTGTTAGGGAATAAAGGTCGGGTTATAGGCCAGATGGGTGATGTGCGAGCAAGAGTTGATTCTCTGAGTGTGTGTAAAGGATTGCACGCGTGTTGAGACACACTTTGATGGCGTTCGCTCTTGCTCAGAATTGTTAGCTAAAAACACTGAGAAAGAAGCTTCGATGGGGCTCAACACATGTGCGCATGTAGAGACACACTTTGGTGTTAGCAAAAAACACTAAGAAAGGGGGCTCAACACACTTTACGCGTGTTGAGACAAACTTTGGTGGTGTTCACTCGTGCTCAGGATGGTTAGCTAAAAAACGCTACAGGCAGAAGCCTCAATGGGGCCTGGGCTAAAGTGTGAGGAGTGAGGTGTGTCTGAAATGGTTGAAAGAAAACATTGAGGCAGAAGCCCTCAATGGGGCCCTCATAAAGTAAGGTAGGGTAACACTGAGGAGGAAGCTACGACGGTAGCATACAGTTGACTGATGACTGTTGTTATGCTTTATATGATTTTTTTAGCAAAAGAAAGATGCATGATTTATGATGCATATATGAAACAGCTTCAAGCTGACAACATTTAAATATTGTTTAAAGTTTAAGGGGTAAAGTGATATGGTCATTGTAACATGTTAAAATCTGTTATTAGTACCTGAGGAAACAAGCAGTAAATGTTACTTAATAATATTCAGAATGTTGTGTTGTATTTCAGACACCATGGAATATGGGAAATAAAAAATACTAACAGGATCTTGCAGATTCTCTTTAAAAAAACAGAATGCAAAAGGTATGATTTTAATATACTTGAGGACAAAAAAGGGGAGGTGTGCATTGCATATTGGCTTGTGGATATGAACCACATTTGTTCAATATAATGTTTCCTTAGGCATGTATCTGTCCACACACATGCGACAACTGGTGTGCACATGGAAGTACCTTACTAAAAGGATACAAGACCTAAACAACATGTCCGACATGGACTGAATCAAAACCCTGTCACTTTACTCAGCATGATATCACTACTTTAGAACTCTGTACATTTTCAAGAGCAACTTAGATCTATGGATCTCCTAAATGCTTCATCCATGCATGAGTCCCCTCAAATTATATATTGAGAAAAAAGAAGGAAAATGGTAAGGCTTACAATGGCCTGCAAAGGGCAGCTAGCCAAATACTGACCTATGAAACTATGACTCTATGAATATATGCAGCAGGACTGATGGAGGTCAGGTCCTGACCTTTGTGGCATGAAGTCAAATAAGGGTGCACAATCATTTCAGGTAGTCAAATGAGATTTAAAGATCATTTGGGTACACATTAAAACTGTAGATATCTTATATACCAAATAAGTTGCTGGCTCCCTATGGCATGGATAACCCGTTTTTTTACAGGCTGGGGAATAATATTCTTAAATGGGTTTTAGTTGTAGTGTTTATGATTCAATCTTACTTGCTTCATGTGTAGGATACTAACAAAGTACAAGATCTGTATTATGGAATTAATAATAAGAATGGCTAGCCACCCAGCGGTGTAAACCTTGGCTCGAGATGATTGTCACTGCAGAAGTGACACCCCAACCTCCTGTGCAAAATGGGAAAAGGGGTTGAGGATGGATGGCAAGATGCATGCATATAAATGCATGGAGTGAGTACTATGATTCATGCGCTTCAGCTAGTAGGTGTATTTCTAACCTGTTGTTCATTTTTCCTACACCTCATGTCTGTCCTACTGGGTTATTAGTGTAAATCTGAAGAAAGAATTGGCAGATGGTTATTTGAAGTAGCTTAAACTCAGATAGCTTAAACCCACTATCTTAAGGATATAAAAGTTTAATAATTTATTGTTAAGGACAAATCAAATGAAGAACTGTTAGACCTATATTGAAATATAAAAAAATATAGTGCTAGAATATATTTTCTCTAGCAGAATTATTTAGACATTTCAACTGCAAAGTATATTTCTTTATTTCAGATTAGAAACGTTTGTATTCTGAAAGCCATGTGTATAGTAACTGTATAGTGCAAGCTAGCTAAGGCTCATAATACTGCTTTGTTCTGAAACAAAAAAATTGACTTAATCTGTTCTCTGTTCCATGATAAATACAGCCTGTTTATGTAACTACATGGATGAAGGAATGAGATACCACAGAGTATATGAAAATGTGAAAAGACCAGCATTCTGTGAATAATAATTGCATATTTTTACTGCCAAACTACAATAAAATTATAATTGGAAGGAATGTTCCAGAATACCTTTATCCAGGAATTTTAGTCTGTAGTTCTGTCATGTTGATAATTTCATATTAGTGTGAGCTGATGCTGCCAATCTATTTGAACAATTAAAAGTTTTTTCCAGAGCTGTTTTCAATATCTTAGTGGTTTTAAACTAACCATAGACGTGATAAAAAGAGGACCACACTCCTTAACACTATGGCTAAGATACTTGATAGTAAGCATTCACCATGAGATAGAAAAAAAGCAACTTAGAGAAGAACACCACAAAACAGTGATGTTGGTTCACTCAAAAGGCAAATGAAATGTGTACAAAGATGCCCTTTTCAGGGTGACATAGAGAAGAAATATTAAACAAGAGGGTGGAAATGCTAAATGCTTTATTCCATGCATAAGCCCCTCAAATTATCTATTGTATGACGTAAGTTATTCTCACTAGAGTTAATATAGGCGAGTCTAACACTAAATGGCATAGGTTAATTCAAGCACAAAAAGGTAAATTGGAAAGTCTTAAAATGGCACACAAGGGCAGCTAGCCTAGTACTTATCTATGAACCTTTGAACCATAGTGGAAGCATGGTGCTGATTTACCCTAAGACAGAGGGACAGCAGCATAAAAAGCAAATGAATATGTATTGTCTTATAATTTAGAAAGTAACCTTGAAAAGAGACTCAGTGAGATTCCTGGTGAGGTAAAACACAAGGATTCCAGACAAGGGAGATCCTGTATATCAGGTAAGCAGAGAAGAAACTAGGAAATTAAATAAGGCATCACTTGAAAGGAAAAGAGGCAGAGTTTGTTAAGACTTGGTTTGCACTGTTATCAGAAGTCTGATGTGATAATAAGGTAGCAGAAGATAAAATCATTAAGGGATACAAGTGCAGCACCTGGGAATTAGCCAGTGTGAAATATTAATTCCAGAACGGTAAGGGATGTCAGCTCAGAAAGTGAAGGAAATATCAGTACACGATACAAATATACACAGGAACCTACAACAACTGCTAGTAGTGAAACAGGGAGGACAATGGAAGAAAAAGGCCCTTGAGTGAAAACCTTCAGAAAAGATCAAATGTAAATAGTGAAACACACCCAGTTCTGCAAGTATAGAACAATTGAAGGCAGTCTCTGCACACCAGGAATCTGTGAACTAAGAACTAAAAATAATATCTGATTCTGAACTACTCTTTGCAGTGAAAGGGCAACATAGTACAAGGGAAGGAAGTGGAAAGGTGTTATGCACTCAAACAAAGGTGGGCAAAGAAGCAACCTCAGTGCTGGTTACTGGTAAGTGGACTTGCCCATGAGCCACATAAACTTTAAAAAGGTAGATGACTTGCATAGTCGGGGAAATATTTTCCTCAGAGTAGAAAATCAAAATCAGAATGACAGGTGGGTTAGAGGAACAGAACAATGAGAAATTCAAGTGTATAATATTCCTGTGTTATAATGCAGAACAGGCTAACACAGAAAGTATAAAAGCTTCAGAAAGTGTAAATGAAATAGTGGTCATGGGAGACCATTGTAAGGCCAAACAAAATAACATTTAGGGTAAGTTTTACAATGCAAAGAATCATTTTAAAGCATGCAAGTAAACCAGGAGTAACAACTGGGTACGTGTAATGAGAACTAAATTTGAGAAGATTAGTAAAAAGAAGTCTCTCTGAATAGAAGGCACTTTTTCAGAGCACTGAACTTGATAAGGCAGAAGCATGTAAGCAAAGAACTTTTGGTAGCATATTTAGCAGTGGCAATCCAGGCAGTTTATACACAAGCAAGGATTTAGAAACGTAAGTTAAAAGACATGAGACTTGGAAATGAGACAAGAGGCCTAGAATTCAGGACTGAGCTATCCATTGCTTGATCCCTGATGCTGAGAGTGAAGCCAGCTAAGAAGGCCTTAAATGTGGGAGCACAATGTGAATATCTGAATTTGCAGTATGGCCTGGCATAGATGCCTAGCTGTTTCCCAACAAAATGCTTATGGACTACCAAACTATTCCAAAGGTACTGTATTGTTTACTGTTTTGTAAATGCAAGTGAATTACTTCAGTGTTTTTAGAAATCCTACAATATCCACATGTGTGTGTATATGTATATACACATACAAACATATATACTCACACAAATATATATATTCCTTTTCTTCTTCTTTTCCCAGTTAGGGGTCACCACAGCACATCATCTGTCCACTCATGATTGACAGTGGTGTTTTAAAGTGTCAAGTTGCCAGCCTGGCACCCAGCCTTCTACAGAAAGAACACACACACACTCACACCAATTTAGAGTGTCCAATGCACCGTCCGAGAATCAAACTGGAGAACCTCTTGCTGTGAGGCGGCAATGCTAACCACCGCACCACCGTGGCTGCCTCTCTCTCTATATATATATATATATATATATATATATATATATATATATATATATATATATATATATATATATATATATATATATATATATATATCTATATATATATATATATATATATATATATATATATATATATATATATATATATATATATATATATATATATATATATATATATGTATGTGTGTGTGTGTGTGTGTGTGTGTGTGTGTGTGTGTGTGTGTGTGTGTGTGTCTACATACGCATGCACGTACATAGTGAGAAAGAGAGAGAGAGAGAGAAGAAAAACCCAGCCAAGCTAAAGTCTTCTCCGTCTAAGAGCTTAAACTTCCTGTGCTGGAGGTCAATGAGATATATATAAAGGACCCAAAAGGGACATACCAGTGGTTCAACTGCATGGACTCTGAATGACCAGAATTTTTTACTTTTTTGCTTTTAAGTCTTTATGTGTACTCTCAGGCCAACACAGCCAAACCCCACTAGAGTCTTCAATATGTAATATGTTAAAACTACCTGTAGTGAAGGCCCATGGGAAATTACCCCCCCCCCCCATTAAGGTCATACCACTATTTCAGCTATATGGCTTCTGAATGACCGTCACTTTTTACTTTTTACTTTTAAATCTTTATGGGTAAGTTGTGCAAGTAAAGCAAACCCCATTAGATTCAGTCATGTATGTTCTGGCCTTTTTTTGACCTCATCACTACAGCAGTAGAAGCTGTACTGATCATGACTCATGTGCCCAAATTATAGGTTCATAGGTTCATACTAGGCTATCTGCCCTAGGGCATTTGTAAGCCTAGCCAGAGTGTGTGTGGCTTTCACCACCCCTTAGGATGAGAATACTATACCCATTAGTTTGCTGTGCCTCTGTCCAGCAGTGATACAGAGATGATTCCCAGGGTAAACCTACGATCTCCCATCCACTCGTCAAGATTTCTCTTGAACAGAGTCAGTGAGGGGCTCTGCCTCACATGGACTGGGATTCTGTTCCATAGTGTAGGGAGTCTCTGGGTGATGAATCTGTCCCTCCAGCACGTCCTATTTATATCCGTGTTGAGGTTTAAGTCTCTTGCTCTCATGGCTCTGGTGGATTTGGATTTTTTGAGGTGGAGCATGTCCATTAATTCCGGGTTGGACATGGCCTTGTATGTCAGGCACAGCTCACCTCTGTGCAGATGGTATGCGACTGAATAGAGCTGGAGTTTCTTCAGTCGGGCATCGTATGACATATGTTTGAGCCCCTTTATCCTTTTGGTGAGGAACTTTTGGGGTCTTTCCAACTGCTGCGGGTGTCGGGTAAGGTAAATTCCAAATGGGGCGTTGTACTCAATCATTGGTCTGATAAGTGAAGAGTACAGGGGTACAATGACCTCTCCTGATCTGGATGTGAATCCCTTCATGATCAGGTGGGCAATGTAGAAGGTCTTCCTAACCAGTTTGGCAATGTGAGTGTCAAAAGAGAGGTTACTGTCAACTTGGGTCCCCAGGTCCCTGATAACTTCTTCCGTGTTTAATGGATTACCACCTATGTGGTAATTAGGGGTTACCTTGTTTTTCCCAAAGGGTATGACTATACATTTTTTGGCATTTAGCTTAAGGCCATGGCTCTGGCGCCAGTTATCCATTTCTATGAGACCTTTCTGGAGGATGTCTGTGTCTGATGGAGTGTCAATTATGGTGCCCAGTTTGCAGTCATCTGCAAATTTTGTCAGCCACAATCCCCTTATGTTTGCCTGCACTTCAGAAAAATAAATGCCGAACAAGAGGGGGCCCAGGACTGAGCCCTGTGGGACACCGCTCGTGACCGGCTTAGAGTCTGACATGGCACCAGCAACTCTAACCCTGTGTGTTCTGTCCTTGAGCCAGTTTGCAATCCATCTTGTGACATATGGGTTTACATCTAAGCTGGTGAGCTTTTCTATGATGCCCGAGTGGGGTATTGTGTCGAACGCTTTTGCTAGGTCAAGGTAGGCTGTGTGAACTGCCTTATCCTCATCAATGGCCTTAGTGACTGTTTCAAAAAAGTCGACCAAGTTCAAGAGGCAGGATCTGCCCTTGACAAAGCCAAATTGGGTAGGATCCAGTGTCTGTAGGTCCCCAATGTCTTTACTTATGAGTTCCATTATGATCCTCTCCATAGCTTTGCAGACAAGGCTCTTCAAGCTTATGGGGCGGCAATTTCCAGGGTCCATAGAAGCACCGCCTTTGTGGAGTGGGACCACAGTTGCCGTACGCCATTCTTTGGGTACGTATCCTGTAGTAAGGCTAAGATTAAACAGCAGCCTTATGTGTGGGTTTAGTTCCTCATTGAGTTCGTGTAGCACACAGCCGGGGACACTGTCCAGTCCCATTGATGCTGTGTTTTTTGCTTTAGAGAGAGCAGCTCTCACCTGGGCATCTGAGATGTTTGGGAGGCTAGACTCTGGTGGGATAGATATTTCTCCTTGGGGGGGGGGGGGGAGAAATTTGCACTGAACCTGTCTGCCAGTATGTTGGCAATGTCTGTGGGTTCAGTGATTTTTTTTATCATTTTGGACTAATTCTGAGCATATCTGGGAGTTTCCACCCAGGTTTCTAACATAGCTAAAGAAGGCTTTATGATTGTCTTTTGTGTCATTAGCGATTTTTCTATCAAAGTTGGCCTTGGATGATTTTATGAGTGATCGTAGCTTTTTGCTAGTATTGATCAGAGATGCCTTCCCTTTTAGGGATTTTGCTCTGTCATGTAGTAGCTTTCTCCTCTTGTTGTAGAGTTTGTTTATGGCTGGAGTCCACCACACCGGGCGCCTGCCTTTGGTGGAAAGGGTCTTGATTTTATTAGGGATTGCTTGATCCATACATTCCTGGAGGTGCTCGTAGAAGGCATTTGTAAGGGTTTCAGCAGCGTGGGTTGTGGTTTCCACTGGCTTGGGGGCCTTGAAGGATACCACTCCAGTCTTAAGAAGTGTGAAGTTTGCTTTTGAGAAGTTCTTCACTGTGGTCTTTTTTGCTGGGGGTGGGGGTGGGATGTGGATCTCCAGTGAGATTAATTTATGGTCTGATCTCACCAATGAGGGATATACTTCCGGTGTGGAGCATTTTGTCCCCATGTTTGTGATGATCAGGTCTAGTATATTTTCTCCTCTTGTGGGAATGGTGACTAGTTGTTCCATTTGAGTTTATGAACTCAAGGAACCTTTGGGCTAGGGTGTTGGGGCTTGAGTAATGTTCCCAGTCTATGTTTGGGTAGTTGAAGTCACCCAATATGATGGTGTTTGGAGAGACATTCATACTCTCCAGTGTCTTCAGGAAGGCTGTGTGGGTTTCCTGAGTTTGAGAAGGTGGCCTGTAGCATGTTACAAACTGTAGGGCAGTTTTACCTATGGTTAATTGCACCTGGATGGTCTCCGATGCTTCGTCCGTTGCCACTAACCTGGAGGTGTGGGTATCCTTTATGAATATGGATACTCCCTCTCCTTTTGTGGTTCGGTCCGGATTTTGGGGCCGGAACGCATGATATGAGGTATAACCTGATAGTGCTGGGGTGCTCTCAGGAGCCTTGAACCAGGTTTCAGTCACAGCACAGACATCGATGTTCTCCATACTGAGGAGGGCTTCGAGGGCGTGCATCTTGAGGTTTAGACTTCTGGCATTGAGCAGTATTACCCTTAGTTTTTCTCCATTTTTGTTTTCTAGGGCGGTAGGTTTATCATTTGAGCCTTGCCTAAAAGGCACTATGGGGTGGCAAGAGCCTTTGCCAATATCCGGAAGCCAAGGGTGACAGGTGCAAGCCATCCCTTGCGAAGCAGCGTGGCTTGTCAAGCATGTCATCCCAGGCAGACAGACATTGGATCCCCTTAGAATGACACCAGTAATTAAGCCAATTATTAAAGCTGATCATTTTGTCTCTGTATTGTGGCATCATTCTTGGTGAGGGTAGGATACTGCTCAGGGTCAGGGTCATACCGGCCTGGGCTACATAATCTGAGAGCTCCTCTATGTCTCTTTTCATGTAGTCCAGGGAGGTGCGTCTCAGGTCGTTCACACCGGCATGGACAATGACTGAGTCATACTTGTACTTGCTGTGGAGTGACCTGAGTGCTTGTGTTATGTGGCGGATTCTAGCGCCTGACAGGCAGCTTACTGTGATCTTTTCCTTGTTCAGTCTGGTGAGTGGGACGTCAGTGTGTCTGACTATGGAGTCACCTATAACAAGTGTGTCTGGCATTGTGTTTGGCCTTAAGGGCTGTGACTGTTTAGCACACTGACTTTGAGAACTATGTGTTGCATGTCTTATGTCTTGAGGTGGCAGTTGCTTGGGTGTCTGCTTTGGAGGCCTCTGTAGTTTTGGTAGATTTTTGATCAGTGCCTCCGAGTATGTCTTTGTGTGTTTATGTGTTTGTTTTGCGGTTGTGATAGTTCTATGTGAAACTGGGTTTGTGGTGTGCGTGGTTTCCTTCTCCTCCTGTCTGGTCTTGCCAGTCCTGAGTTGAGAGAGCTCAGCCTCCAGTTTGGCTATATAGTTACATCTCTCACATGTATTTGTGTTTTGTGGGAGAAGGAGTGAGTTGTCTGTGTACATGAGGCAATTGTAACATTGCCTCAAGATGCCCAGATTCACCAGCTGAACAGGAGAGGGCGCTAGCAACTGACCCTTCGACATGCTAGAAAAAGTGAAAAAGTTTGCTGTGTAACTGAGTCAGAAGGGACCTATAGGAAATGGGTACTCAAGGGGATTCTAGGCTAATGTAGTACTTTGTTTAGTATACAAGTACTTTACCTATATAAAAATGCTTTAGGAGCAAGTGCTGAGCTTTTGAGATAGAGAATAGACTGTTTAGATTGCAAGTAGAGAAGTTCTAAGGGAAAAATTGAAGAGCAGACTTTACGGAGCCAGAAATAGTTTAACCTTGTTTAACCGGCGCTGCCCGATGGTGCTCTATGGGCAACTCCACGCTAAATCACGCAAAAGCGCGCTAAAGCGGGCTTTATAGCAGGGGGTTGAAAAGAGCTAGGAATTGACCCAAAATGGCCAATAGACTACAAGTTTCTGGCTGGAACCACTGCTCTAGGGACAAATAGGCTGCTCAGTGCTCCCCACTCCCACTGGTGAACAAAGAAGCTTACCTTTATCCAAATAAGGATATGGAATAGCACAGGAACCAAGCCAAAGCCCAGAGATCAGCAAACTCTGAAGACTGGACTATTCTAGTTCAGTAAGGCGGGAAACAAGATTTTTTTTTTTTTTTTTTTTGCAGAAAACAGAGGAAAAACAGACAATAAATGCTATAAATGCTTTTAAACGGCTAGCGCACTTGAGTGTGTTAGCCTACAGGTAAAATTAAGCAACAAATAACTTTTTAAAAGTGCAAAACAGTTAATCAACACAAAAACAGTTTAAATAGAATGCAGAGCTGTATAAACAGGCGAAAATGCAGTCGCTAAGCAGTAAATAATCAAAAAGCCAGAAAAATACTTAAATCAGGAAAAAGTCACTCTTTTGCTCTCTACTGCTTGTAGAACTCTGCAGGACACCACGAGGAGCTGTGCTGAGTTGAATACAAGCGCGCTAAAGCGGGCTTTATTACAGGGGGCTGAAAAGAGCTAGGAATTGACCCAAAATGGCCAACAGACTACAAGTTTCTGGCTGGAACCACTCCTCTAGGGACAAACAGGCCGCTCAGTGCTCCCCACTCCCACTGGTGAACAAAGACGCTTCCTTTTATCCAAATAAGGATATGGAATAGCACAGGAACCAAGACAAAGCCCAGAGGTCAGCAAACTCTGAAGACTGGACTATTCTAGTTCAGTAAGGCGGAAAACAAGATTTTTTTTTTTTTTTTTTGTTTTTTTTGCAGAAAACAGAAGAAAAACAGACAGTAAATGCTATAAATGCTTTTAAACGGCTAGCGCACTTGAGTGTGTTAGCCTACAGGTAAAATTAAGCAACAAATAACTTTTTTAAAAGTGCAAAACAGTTAATCAACACAAAAAACAGTCTAAATAGAATGCAGAGCTGTATAAACTGGCGAAAAAGCAGTCGCTAAGCAGTAAATAATCAAAAAGCCAGAAAAAAATACTTAAATCAGGAAAAAGTCACTCTTTTGCTCTCTGCTGCTTGTAGAACTCTGCAGGACACCACGAGGTGCTGTGCTGAGTTGAATACAAGCGAAAAAGCGCGCTAAAGCGGGCTTTATTACAGAATTACTAAATTCTAAGTGAAATCTTTCCAATACCAGATGGAGGAATGTGGGGTGGCTGCATTCCCTACATAAACATTTTGATTTAAATAAATAAATTATATATATATATATATATATATATATATATATATATATATATATATATATAGGTTAGCACTAGGCTAACTGCCCTTGTGGGCCATCTTTTAAGCCTAGCCAGTTACCTCATGTGAGACTCAAACCCTGCACCTTGTGTCTACAAGGTAAACACCTTAACCATTTTATATATATATATATATATATATATATATATATATATATATATATATATATATATATATATATATATATATATATATATATGCATGTGCATGTGTGCATATGTTTATGCATGATATATATCTACACACACACACACACACATAGATATATATATATATATATATATATATATATATATATATATATATATATATATATATATACATGTACATATAGACATACATCCATGTGTGTGTATTTGAGATATATATATACATATATACATAGGTAGATAGATGTATGTTCAATATGAGAGAGAGAGTTTTCTGTGTCTGGCATGGAGCTCACTGCAATGTTTTTCTTGCAGGTTGTGACAGAGTGGTCAACATTTATATTAAGATTAATGTATCTCCTCTGTATGCATAACATGAACTGACTACTTGCAGAGTCCCTGGGTAATCTGCGCATTTAGGCTGTGTCCCTTGTATACCATACAGGTTCACACACCAGGATATTGTTGTCATCTAATGGTTGGTTTGTAAAGTTACAAATACTTACTGACTTTCATAATTAAGGAGGAAGAGTTCATAGACAAATCTCTGTCAGAAATAACTATGTGGCATCCACTTTTCCAAATATCCAGCACAGCAAAATTAAAGCCACCGGTAAAAGTGTAGGGAATACAGCTACATTGCACTTCTTCATGTGGTATTGGGTATGCCTCACTTAGAATTTGGCTACATGACCCAATTTGAGTGGATCACATCTAATTTAATCACAATAAGATGATACAGTGGAGCTTTTATAGAATTCAAATTTTATAACTTTCTCTATGGAGTGGTGACCTGAGAGTTATTTGCAAGAAGTGTGGGTGCAGAATACCTCCTTACAAGTGGGATAATTAGTTGAGAACCCCACATGAGGCAATCATTTTGAATGCTCCACTTCATTACCAATTGCAATCAAATGGGACTATATTAGTTGGCTGTTTCCAGATATACTATATTCACTGTATCTGCCTGCCAACTTCTTAAATACAGCAGTCTGTTAAGGTGTCTTTTTTTTCCTAGTTCTCAAACTTTCAGCATGTTTTACTATCACTGAAAATAGCATTTTGTTCGCTGTTCTGCAATGATTCACTTGTCAATGAATGTCTGTTTGGAACTTAGCCTGTGTCACATTTAGTGGCAGACATATATAGGCATTATCACCATTTCAATTGTGTAGGTACTGCCACCCATAAAGACATATGATGCAGTGTTTTATTGTGTAGCTATAGATATGAGTGTGCAGTCTGGTATTAGTGTGGATAATTCTAAAGTCCTGACCAATACATGAGTTATTCTGAGCATCTTTGAAATATGTGTTCCTAATATACATGTTTTGCCGTTGCTCATTTCTTAACCACTTCACCTTACTCTGTAGTCCTCTTTGCAACGTGCCCATGCTTGTACTGTGCTGCAAGCATTTCTGTCTGTGGTTTCCTGATCCATACTTCTGATGTGACCTTTTGAATCTCTATTCTAACAAACCATTAGTAGCCCTCTGGACCCACACTAGAGCTGCTTTATTGGTCTGAAAATAACCATAAAAACTTAAAAAGTAAAAAAAAATCATGGACATCCAGAAGCCACGTAGATGAAACACTTGATGTCCTGAAGGGTTCCGTTGCATATATCCCATTAGCCTCTGCTACAGGAGGTTTAAAGTATCACACAGTGAAAATTCTCACTTCTCTGAGTTTGCCTTGTAGTTTTAATGAATGGTTCTAACAGCTGTTGCAGTGTTTGTTGCGTTATTTTGTGGCTATGCTCCTCAGTGCAACTGCACAGATGTTACTACTTATGTCTGCCTTTAACATGTTATCTGAAGGATCAGTGTTTGGATATCCTACTATATCTTCTTCAACAGTTGTTTGCTTTCTCTCCATGTTAGAATTAATTTCATGGTATTACCTTATTGTTGGCATTTTTTGGATATACTACATGGGCTTAAGGAGCATGTCTGAGTAAGATATACTTCACTAATGGCATGTGTGCCTTATATGCCAATATTTATCACCTTGTTTACTTATATGCATATAAATATGCAAGTTTGTTTATATTTTATAAACTTCTTTCCGCACAAAATGTTTTATTTAATGGGGTGCATACAGTGTAAATCTGTGATCTTTGTACATTCTGACTGTCCTGTAACATTCACACACACACTTCAGCTGTTCATTACATTCATTTTATTTGCATACTCTTTTATACTGCTAGCCATGGTGTACACTTGGCATTAAGTTATCTTTCAGTTTTACTGCTCTGTATGTGTGTAGCACATTATACTAGTTTGTTTGTTGAAAAGGACAATCCTACTGGATAGAAAACCCTTTTTCAATGAAGGCCCATGGAGAAAAGCTTCACAAGATACAGAGAGAGAGAAATATATATACATATATATATATATATATATATATATATATATATATATATATATATATATATACATATATATATATATATATATATATATATATATATATATATATATATATATATATATATATACATACACACACAGATCTATTTCAGAAGACCAACTTACCTGAAAATCGAACCCCAGATACCCGAGATGAAGAGACTGTAAAGAGCAGGACACCAAACAGCCAAACAGTGGAAGTTTAACAGGGGAAAAGAGTTGGTTGGCCAACATGGTGGCCTGTGCCCTTTTCCACATTGTAGTGTGATCTTGGAGTTGGTATATTTAAGTAAGGGGAGGTGTGGATGGCTGAAGCCCTCCAGTTGGGTGGGTTGAGTTTAGTGTGGTTTGTTTACATGGTGGTGTTGGACAATTTACCATTTTCCTGGTGTTAGTTTTTGATGTTTTGTATGTTCGGTGTCCTGGTTTGTTTGGTTCTTTCATCTTGGGTATCTGCGCTTCAGTTTTCTGGTAAGTCGATCTACTGAAATAGACATATATTATATATACACACATACATAGTGTAATGAATCAATTGAACATACAATAATGAGAAAAAAACAATAATTGCTGCTGCATAATATTGTAGAAAAACAAAAACATTGACAAGATACTTTTACACAATATCCATGCGGCAACCAGTGTCACACAGCTGACCTGCCCTTTTACAAAAGGTCTAGGTTGATCAGACAAACATAATCTGGCCTAAACTGTACATTAGTTGGAAACCATGGCTGATAGCAGCATAGCCAAGATATTTCTCTTTGGGTGTTAAAGCCCTCTACACCCTCCAAGCAGAACTACTCACCTGTGTAACCCTCCCTCCTGTGTAATATAATCAGCTATGAGGTCACCCCATCTCACGTGATGGTAAAACTCTCTTACAATTTCCACTGTCATCTGTGTTTTCTAGCTGATACATAATTAAATCTGGATTACATTTGGATAATCAGCCAGCTCCCATTTATCTATATGTACCATTGGCTTAGCACAGCCTTCATTATATCCATAGACTCTCCATATCTTTTATAGCTGGTTACACTTGTACAGAGAAACTCAGGTATGTTAGAAACATACATATAGGAGGAGCAGACAAAGTGTAGTATTTATGTATTTACTACTTGTTCACTGGGTAAGTGGACCGGTCTACTGACCCCTTTCAGCCACAACCTGAGTTCAAAGAGCAGAAAATACATCATTGTCTTTCAATAAGCAATATTATATACAAAATCAGACCATAATAGTAGGACTGAATGAAGATAGGGTAAGATGAAAAAGATCTAATTATAGTGCATTCAGAAAAGAAAAAATACACAAAATGCAAACTAAGATATACATAAAATACACTGCAGTCATACATAAAAATGCATAAACCCCTGTGCGCTTGTGAAATATATGTGTATAAGATGCCACATTAAGAAGCTGAAATAAGTTTCTTAAATGTATTCAGTTATTCATGACATGAGACGGTAATTATCTAACCATTCGCCTGGTGAGCAGCTGCAGGTAGATTCAGTTAAAAGATGCCCTTTAAGTGCATCTTTGAAGCTTTTAAGGGTTTCTGGATTTTTGATGACTGTAGGCAGGTGGGTCCAGGTAGCTGATCACAGTCTAGAGACGGCTCACTTGTAAAACATTAGTGTATTCACAGCCATCAGTCTTTTTTAAATGTATTGCCTAGTTCTGTGCTTCCTGTGCTAGGAAAAAAAAACATCCGTTTATTTTCCAGCATGACACAGGAGAAATGTAAGTAAGTCCTAAATATGTGACCTTGATAGACTTTATAAAATGCAGAATGCCTACGCTGAGGCTGAAGCCCCATCTGACCATTATTTTATCTATTTTGTCCCTAGAAATACCTTCAGGTAGTTCAACAGTATGCAGTTCACAGGTCCTTTCCTTATCCTGCCATCTGGCTGCCAGATGGCATAGAAAACTGATCTTCCATTATAATTACAATGCAATCAATTTCTAAAAGATCCCAGCTCAGAGTGATTCTGAGAGACATGTTTGGGATGACATAAAAACAGTGACAAGTCTATTAATTAAAAGTCAGTAAAAATGCTATTAAATGACATATCTATAAAATATTTATCTTGAGTCTGATTTTTCTAAAAGAATAAACAGTGTACAAGTATTTTGTTAAATATGGATCTATAATTTACCTGACAAAGTGTTTTGTTAATGCAGTGTGAGAACAGAACACGTAATGTGGCACTTAAAAGTGTTGATGACACTGCAGATGTTTTCTGCCTCTCTGTACTCTTTAGATCTCAGAATGTATAAAAAGAGACACAGCCTCATAATACAGACACCTCAGAACTATGAACAGTTTTTCTTAATGACTTAATACTTCATTTGCACATGACCCAATTTGGCAAATTTTGACGTGCTGTTAACTTGTTTTATATCATTTCTCTTTGCATACAATCATATTACATGCCAAGCAGGTGCATTTCTCACCATACGACTGCTGCAGTCTTTCACACCTTAGTCAGGAGCACTGCACCCTGCCTGATCTACTTATGCGTATACAAACTGCCTGCTGGGCAGTCTCACCTTCTACTCATATATACAATGCAGAGAAGTTTCCTTTTCTTATTACATTCATTCACCTAAAGAATAAAATAAGAGTTGCACAAAAGAAAAACCATCAGCAGTTGCACTGACACATAACCTGTAAAACTAGATATTCAGGTGCATACATTTCAAGGTGGTAATATATAATGCTCTGCCATGATATGCTGTAATTAAGAAATCCTGACCTGTGCAAGGAATAACTCAGCTCAGAAAATTTATGTCCTCTTAAGTTCATGCTGTGAACCTGAACAGCTTTAGCTACAGTTCAGGGCAGAAATTCTCCCTGTCCCTCTCCTCACAAATACACAGGAGAATCATTTAATCTTTCAAGCAGTGAGAAGTTATAGAGCTGGTGTCAGTAAATTTTGGTTCAGCAAAATTCCTTTCATTGAATCCAGTTCAACAATGAACTTTAACATTCTGTTACATTTAATGTATTCATTAGGATATTCAGTGAATAGTGCAAGCTTAGTTAAGCTGACACAGACTACCTAAAACTTCCAAAATGCCTTGCAACCTTGTTAGTTACTGAAATTATCTGCATGTAACACATTTCTGAAAATGAATGCTGTGCAACAATTCAACAAACATTAACAAAAAACAGAATAGCACACAGTTTATCTGAGAATTTTCAAGTTGTTTTCACTTATGTGCTTCAAAGAATGCACCATTTCTTCCACTTTTCAGTATGTTAATAAACATATATAAAAAGCAGTTAAATTACATCAGATCACATGAGCACATGAGCACATAAAAGAAGGCAGATGTGAGGAAAAGCAATGATATTTTGTCAGTCTGCTCCAACTCTTAACAATAGTATCCTACCTTGAAACTTGACAAGTTGAATTCTCAAACACTGTCCTTTGCCCTTTGCATACCAATAAGGAAGTGTTGTAATTTTCTTAAGTAGGCTATCTGCTTTAATGAAAAAAAAAACCTCCTACTGCTCTACTTACGTTGCAGAATAAGGTTCATATTTTGGAACTTCCAACCTTTCATCATTACTTATGCAAAATAGGAGACATAATAGCATTCTAGTATGACCATTTCAAAAATAACCATGTATGCACAATCTATTTACTTTTAGCCACAGAACTGAAAGTTTAATATGGGCCAATTGCTTGCTTATTTACTACTAGCACAACTTCATTTTGAACAACAACGTTCAGTAACATCCCTGTGACCTTGAAATAAAAGAAGCTGTGAGCAGGGTTGTTATAGTTTAAAATAAAAAAATCTAAAACTGATTTTTTTTAATTTCGACATATTTATTAAGCTTAGTTTATTGGCTTTGAATAATTAAATTACAAGAACTTAATATCATACTTTAGAATTCTTGGCTTACAAGTCCTTGCTACTTTTTGTCTACATTCTAGAAATGACAACATCACTTCTGATTAGTTTTTATGAATGGAGGCTGCAGCTGTCTTAATCATCCCAGAGTCTATAAATCTATGGAAACTGAAGTGGGTGCTTGGTACTACAGATGCAAAGAAGACTTTTGACATTTTCATGAAAATTCAAAAAAATTTCTTTGCAACAGCTGAAAGTGCCAGACTTTGTGCAATTTCACCTTTAGCAGCATATAATGACCGCCCCCAGCAATAAGTATGCAAAGCAGTTATTAAACTAAATTATCTTGTATTTAGCATTTTATCTAATTGTATGAGCTACCTGGCACCAAATTTGTAGATACAGAGCTGCTAGTATCTAGAAAAATTGCACAGATATTCAATACTCTCTATTATATATTTAAGTATGAAGCATTCCATCTCCTGCTGGCACTTAATACACTCATGAGTCCGCAATAGGGCAACACTATGCTTCTCTACTTCCCTAACAGGGAACGCACAGAACACTTGACTTATAAATAGTGTCAGAGGTGTAATTCAGTAATGAGCTGGTGGTCTATCAAAGTTTCTGTATTCCCAGATCATGCACAGGATGCCCAGCATTACTGGTACATACATCACAAGCACACACACACACACACACACACACACACACACACACACACACACACACACACACACATGTTTATGTGTGTGTGTGTGTGTGTGTGTGTGTGTGTGTGTGTGTGTATATATATATATATATATATATATATATATATATATATATATATATATATATATATATACACACACACACACACACACACACACATATATATATATATATATATATATATGTAGACATGATGAAATGACAAACAATCAAATGCACTAATGCTTGAATACCAAGTAATCAAACATTATTGATTGAAATGGCAATTTCTAGGGCAGAAGAACAACTGATCAAAAAATGAAAGAAAACATTTTCCTTCTCTGATCAGACAAATATACCACCACTATATTCAGACATAATTTGTCTGAATATTGGTAGTGTTATAGAATGGATTTTTCTAATCTAAGATATAGGTAAGGGTTAGAGTTTGGGGTAGGGTTAGGGTTAGCATGCATTGGTAAGGTGGGCAGGAGGCATTGTACTTTCTGTAACATAATCACCACTACATAAAACACAAGGACACATACACATACAGCACCTGTG
The DNA here is from genome assembly GCF_019279795.1 of Protopterus annectens. Lineage (NCBI taxonomy): Eukaryota > Metazoa > Chordata > Ceratodontiformes > Protopteridae > Protopterus > Protopterus annectens. Next base: position 1,083,164,035 of record NC_056735.1, read on the forward strand.
TACAGCACTAAATCTAATATCACATACAGGAGCACACATGCATGGCAGTGAGTTTAATAGCACATACAGCAGAACACATGTACAGCAGTGACTTTAATCCCACATGCAGCAGAACTCATGCACAGCAGCAAGTTTAATACCACATATAGCAGCACACATGCACAGCGATGAGTTTAATAGCACATACAGCAAAACACTTGCACAGTAGTGACTTTAATCCCACATACAGCAGAAGTCATGCACAGCAGCGAGTCTAATACCACATACAGCAGCACACATGCACAGCTTTGAGTCTAATACCACATACAGCAGCAGCACATATGTGCAGCTTTGAGTCTAATACCACATACAGCGGCACACATGCACAGCAGTGAGTCTAATACCACATAGAGCAGCACACATGCATAACACTATGTCTAATACCACATAGAGCAGCACATGATGCACAGCAGTGAGTCTAATACCACATAGAGCAGTACACATGCACAACAGTGAGTCTAAGACCACATTGAGCATTACCATGCATAGCACTAAGACTTATATCACATACAGTAGCACACATGCACAGCAGTCTATTACCACATAGAGCAGCACACATGCATAGCACTAAGTCTAATACCACATACAGCAGCACACATGTAAAGCAGTGAGTCTAATACCACATACAATAACATGCATGTAAAGCAGTAAGTCTAATACCACATAGAACAGTACACGTGCATAGCACTAAATCTAATACTACATACAGCAGCACACATGCACAGCAGTGAGTTTAATACCACATACAGCAAAACACGTGCACAGCAGTGGGTCATACAGCAGAAAACATGCACAGTAGTGAGTATAATACCACATACAGCAGCACACATGCACAACACTAAGTCTAATACCACATACAGCAGCACACATGCACAGCAATGAGTCTAATGCCACATACAGCAGCACATGTGCACAGCACTAATTCTAATACCACATGCAGCAGCAGCACACATGCACAGCAGTGAGTCTAATACCACATAAAGCAGCACATGTGCATAACACTAAATCTAATATCCCATACACCAGTACACATGCACAGCAATGAGTCTAATGCCACATACAGCAGCACACATGCACATCACTAAGTCTAATACCACATACAGTAGCACATGTGCACAACACTAAAACTCATACCAGATATAGCAGCACACATGCACAGCACTGATTCTAATACCATATACAGCAGCACATGTGCACAACACTAAATCTAATACCACATACAGCAGTGCACATGCACACCACTAATTCTAATACAATATATAGCAACATATATGCACAGCAGTGAGTCTAATACTACTTAGAGCTGCACCTATGCACATAACTTAGTCTAATACCACATAAAACAGCACACATGCACAGCAGTGGGTCTAATACCACTTGCAGCACCACACATGCACAGCAGTGAGTCTAATACCTCATAGAGCAGCACATATGCACACCTCCGAGTCTAAAACCACATACAGCAGCACTAATGCACAACACTAAAGCTATTATCTTATCTACTCCTCACTCTAACCCCAACCCCAAATACTCTCACAGATACACACTCTGTTTCAACCGATAATACCAAAACTTTCAGTATATCCAAAAGGTTCTGCATTAACAACCAAAACCCACAGTTGCTTTACCCAAACAAATATGATCACACTTCTTTTTACATCTTCTCCATTAGACAACAGGAATGTTATCAATTGTGTTTTCAGAAAATTGACTGAAACCTATATGTATATCACCGACACCCAAGTCAGCAGGCCCAATTCACTGTCACTTCATTTCACCAACACTTCATTTCACCGACACTCAATAAGTTGAAAATGATATATGGCCTATTCCACACTGTAGAGCGACCCTGGTGTTAGAATATATAGTAAGGGGGGGTTTGGGGGGTACAGCCCTCCCACAACAGGGAGTGTGGGGGGGCAAAGCCCCCCATATCATAAACATTTTGCAGTATACAGATGCATTCTTACAAGTGCAACGAATAACTATTACCAACAAACCATTACAGAATCTTCACCCCCACACCCCCCTTACTATATATTCTAACTCCAGGGTCGCTCTACAGTGGGGAATAGACCATATATCATTTTCGACAAAATGAGTGTCAGTGAAATGAAGTGTCAGTAAAATGAAGTGTCAGTGAATTGGGCCTGCTGAGTTGAGTATCAGTGAAATGAACTGTCGACAAAATGAAGGTGATCCATATATATATATATATATATATATATATATATATATATATATATATATGCAGACACACGCACACGCACACACACACACACACACACACACACACACACACACACACACACACACACATATAGACCCAGCCATCCATAGAGCTCATAATAATGTGTTATGATTGGCAATCCAATCATAAATCTTTGTTGTGCATGGAGCTTTATAAAAAATATGTTTTGCCTGCCTTGAAAGCTGTAAAGCACTTACCAAGTGGTGTTAGAAAGACAGGGTAAGACATTCTGTTATGTTACAAAAAGTCAGGGGCATATTACTCAGCCTTCATTAGGCCGGTCATTGAGTATAATGTCCCCTTTGGCATGTATCTGTCCAGATGCATGCAACAAATTGAACATCCAAAGAGATACCTTACTGAAAGGATACAAGGCCTAAACCATATGTCCTACATTGACTGATTCAAAGCCCTGTCACTGTACTTAGTATTCTACAAACTGCTAAGAAGTGACCTGTGTTTGACATAGAAGGCCTCCACCAAACCAATATTGATGGATTTAATGCAGGTCAGCAAGTCAATTGGTATCAAAAACACAATGATACTATACATAAGATCTGTGTGGCATAGTGGGTTACTGCAGCAGACTGTAGTTGACAGTGGTCTGGGTTCAAAATGTGGCAGAGGTGATTCTTTTTGGGTGCTGACTTGTCTAAACATGCTCACATTCAAGCACAACTTAACTTAGATCTATGGATAGGAAACAGGAAATTTACCCTAGGACTGGCCTTGTCCTACTAATGTACAGAGGCAGCTCCTAAATGCTTTATTCTATGCATAGGTCCCCTCAAATTATCTATGATATGACCACAGTTATTTGCATTACGGATAATATATTATTATGGACCATGGGATGGGTGAGGTCAACCTCAAACAAAATAGGATTCATTAGTTTGAAAACAAAAAGGGAAACTGGCTAGGCTTAAAATGGCTGGCAACAGCAGCTAACCTGGTACTTACCTATTAATCTGTGAACCTATTACTGGTACAGAGAGAGCAGACAGAAACAAATCAATTTTTAATTCTGCTGCTGCTGTTTGCTGGTAAGTACTGGCAGATTTAACTGCCTAGCACAATACCCAATATTAATAAGTGAAACAGGGGTGCGTAACAATTGTTAGGACTGGATCTTCAGCTAAATAAGAACTTATCTGATTGTCTTTTTCCAGATATTGAAGTATAATCATTGTGCTCCATGCACTGCATATAATATAATATACTATAATATATGTATATACAAACATGTGCATATATTCTAATATACATTTACATACATATACGAGTGCATGTGTATGTCTGTAAATTCCAAACTGAGTCTTAATTCTTAAAATGATGAAAAGTTCACTCATTCCTTTAGAATATCTATACTCTGTGTGAAACATGAAATGAAAGCAAATTGTACTCGTGATCAAGCATAAGACAGACAGGCAGACACACACACACACACACACACACACACACACACACACACACACACACACATACACACACACACACACACACACACACACACACACACACACACACACACACACACACACACACACACATATATATAATTTTTCACATAAGAGGAAATGAGTTACAAAATGAGGTAATAAACATATACTGCTTCAGTTGTTCATAATGTTGAGAAACATGTAGTTGTAAAATCCTTGTTTAATTAAAAACATCCTTTTATCTTCTTGAGAACTGGATAACACCTAATTTGTAATATGTTATGTTTACTTTTACATACAAAACCTATAATAGGGAAACAAGAAATTCCAAATCAAGCATTGTTAATGGCGTGATGATCCTTTTTGGTTCTGAGACTTTGCTCCCTTTTCATTCCTCATTCAGGACATGTTTACTCTCCACCCTAGACTTATTTATTCTTACCCTTGACTTGCTACCTCCTGGATGTAAGAATAGGTTTTGGAATTTTGGCACTCTCAAACCTGACTGCTTACCTTTACCTTTTTGTCTTATTTAATTTCAGGTTTGTACTTATCCCCTTTAAAGCCAGACATTCTGTTTATAGTCTCACTTCCCTAGTCATTCCTTTGTAGAAGTAACAACAAGGAAGGGTAAATGGGTCAACCTCATCGTCAGTGAAGGAAGAATATTCTTATTTGGACTGTGTTTTATTCCCTGAGTGTGTCATAATACTGCTGGTAAGATATAATGTGTAATCGGCTTTACATTCAAATTGTACTTGCTTCTATAAGAAACTTATTCCTTCAGAAGGGCTGCACCTTTTTCATCTTTACTGCTTTTGCCTCATCTCCACTTGGAAATCATATGATTGGAGGATGCCCATTGATACCCCAATCCCTCACACACATGCAGCCAAAATTCTGGAACTTAAGATGCTCCCAAAATCTGGGACACCAGTGCTGTAAATGCCATGTTCCTCTATCAGGGGCCAGCATTGCTATAAGATTATTGCAGAAATGGCAAGTAATGAAACAAATCAAGCTTAGATTAAAACATACAAGCAACAAAAGGTATAACAAGCTATTTAAATAACGACATTAAAAAAGATACTCATTTTATTCGAGTTTATATTATAATCTACATCATGTTGTTTTCTTTTCATTCAGTTACTTACATTTTTATAAATTTGTCTTAGATAAATGCAGGCACTGTCCTGACATAAAATATAATGACAAATAAATGCCCAGTGCATATTTCTTTTAGAGTTACAGAAATTAATGAAGGTTCTATGCGAATACTTGTCCAGTTGATTCAGCACTTTTTCAGTTGCAAAAGGTATTGAACATAAGCCACAGAAATAGCAGAAGGACACATGGAACCTCCAAACACTCAACCTGTCTCACTTTAGAATCATCAAGGGAAGATCAAGCTTACTCAACATGGTGGATTTTTTTCAGAAGGTCACGAAAGCAGTGGATGAATGCAAAAGGATGCACACCACATACCTCTATTGAACCAAAGCTTTTGACACATTTCCACACTCAGGAATAGTAGAAAAGCTAAATAAATTGGGAATAATCCCATATGTCACCCACTGGATTTTCAATTGGCTCACAGATAGGATGTAAATAATCAAAATAGGGGAAATTACCTCCACAAAGAAACCAGTTACCAGTGGTGTCTGTCAGGGATCTATGGTGGGATCTCTCTTGTTTGTCATCTACTTTTCTGAAGTAAAAGCCAAGTAGCTGAAGCTGAGTAGGCTTCCAAGCTAGGAGCAGTCATTGAATCCCTAATTGACTTAGCCATCCTTCAGGAAGGCTTGCCTCAAATAAATAACTGGTGCCAAAATCATTCACTGAAATTAAATGCCAAAAAATGCATTATTGTATCTTTCAGGAAGTCATCTACCCCAGTGAACTACCACATTAATAATATGCCTCTAAGAGTTGACCCAAGTGTTCGGGATTTAGAAACTTATGTGAACAGTGACATAACTTTTGACCAATATGTGTCTATTGCTTTAAGAAAGTCCTTCTATATTGCTCAGTTTATTAACAAAGGGACTGTGCCTAGATCTAGGGATGTCATTGTCCCCCTTTAATCAGCCTTCATTAAGCTAATCAATGAATATAATACCCCTTTTGGCATGCATCTGTCCAGACACATGCAACAACTGGAATGCCCACAGGGATATCTTACTGAAAGGATACATGGCCTAAACAACATCTCCTACATGGACCAACTCAAAGCCCTGTCAGTATACTTGGTATCCTATAGGCTGTTAAGAGGTGACCTGTGTTTGGTATGCAAGGCATCCTGTGACCCAATACTGAATGATTTACTGCAGGTCAGCAAGTCAAATGGCATCAGAAATAATTGGTCATGGGATGTAAACTTCTTTTACAACATCAACAGAATGGTTTGGAGGGACAGGTATATCTTCAGAGGATACTACTGCTGTGGAACAGACTCCCCTATCACATAAAATAAAGTTCAGTTCTCTCTATATTCAAGCTCGACTTGGATCTATGGATGGCAAACAGAAAATTTACCCCAGGACTGCTGTCTGTACTACTAATAGACAGTGGCAGCTCCTAAATGCTTTATCCCATGCATAGGTCCCCTCAAATTATCTATGGCATGATCCCAGTTATTCTCATTAAGGGTAATATAATTATTGGCAATGGGATGGGCAAGGCCATTCTCTAACCAACTGGGATATGTTAATTTGAGCATAAAAAGGGAAACTGGCTAGGCTTAATATGGACAGCAAGGGCAGCTAGCATAGTACTTACCTATGACCCTTGGCAGGAACAAATCTGTTTTTAATTCTGCTGATGCTGTTTGCTGGTCAGTAGTGGCTGGTTTAACTGCATAGCTCAATACATGATGTTATAAAGTGAAGCAGCCTAAGCAGGTGCTGCTTTACAATTGTTAAATCAAGTAAACAGCTATAGAAGTGCTTAACTGAGTTGACGTTTTTCAGATATTGGAGCATAATCACTGTGTTCCATTGATAGCAATAACAAAAGAGTGGGTGTGGTATATTTACCCATGGTTAGTGCGCATGATTAAACAAAGGCAACTATGGGTAAATCTTGAATACACCATACAGATTTGTCAGTTACTGCCATTATACAATGACATTATTTAAGAAAAAAATTACTTACTTTTTTAAAAAAATGTCATTGTTTAAGAGCGCCGTGGTGTTCTTCCACATTGTTTCCACATTCTGCTGCTTCGTAAATGTATTGTGCATGCATATGGGATTTATGGTTCCATGCTTGCACAGTACATCAATGCTTTGGAAAGCAAGCAATGGAGAAAGGAAGATCGCTATTGCTTCTTTTTGCTTCTTTTTTTTTTTTTTTTTGAAGAAAAAAAACTGTGAAATCTGGACAGTTTAGTGGTATACAAGAAACAGGGCAAAAATACAAGGAAAATCAGGTACGTTTCTATAGTTTCACATAACCTTCCTGATTCTCCTTGTATTTTCTCTAACCAATGCACATACCTCTTGACCTCTTAGAGCAAGAAAACTACAAAGCCTTAGCATATATTAATAGAAGAAGTCAAGGTGACCGGACTGTTATCTATTGGTATATACTCAATACTGAGTTTACAACAGGCACGCTGTTTGGGCGGACCAATCAGCGTGCACATTTTTGAATGTTAACAAGCTACCATTGTATAATATGAAATAATATAATATTAGGTTTACCTTCATGTGTGCATTTTGCACTTGGGCAAAAAGCAGACGTGCAAAAGGATGTTTGCAAAGTTTGCAAATGTCGAACGCAAAAAGGTTTGAATGTGCAATGAGCGAATGCACATTGACATTCACTCATTGCACATTCGGCATTTTGGGGTGGATTGCACTATAGTGAGGATCGGAAAATGGTCCATTTCCCCACTGTACTGTGATCTTGGAGTTAGAATATTAAAGTAGGGGGTGGGGGTGCAGCCCCCCCACATGTGGGGTGCAGGGGGGCTTGCCCCCCTATTTTAAACTTCATTACATTTTTTTTTGAGTTTTATGTTTGAAAATCAGCGAATCAGCTTTTCGATTTGCTGATTTTCGAACATTTAAAACTGTCGCTGTTTTGGCTTTCATGGTTACGATTCACTCATATGAGCAATCTCACCAGTATGATTCGGTGTTGTAAAGGTAAACCATAATATTTTTTATATATATATATATATATATATATATATATATATATATATATATATATGTAATTATATGTATATATACATATATATTTTTTATATAATCATATATATATATATATATATATATATATATATATATATATATTCTAATATATATATATATATATATATATATATATATATATATATATATATATATTCTAATATATATTTATATACATATACTTGTGTGAATGTGCAAGTATTTCTATTTTAAACTGAGTCTTAATTCTTGAAATGATGAAAAGTTGACTCATTCCTTTAGAATATCCACACCACCTAGTGAACCATGAAGTGAAGATCATTGTTCATCTACTTTTACTCTACACTAATATGTTAGAAGTTCTCATATAGTATAAAAAAAGTATTTTCACATGAAGCCAGGTTCACTTGACTGACCTATGTTGGCAGGAAATTTTACTCATGATCAAGCATAAGGCAAGTGTACATGGACACACACACACACACACACACACACACACACACACACACACACACACACACACACACACACACACACACACGCGCGCACATATGCTTTTTCACATAAGAGGAAATTAGTCACAAATTGATAGAACTAAACTTATAGCACTTGAACTTGATAACAGCTAATTTGTAATATGTTATGTTTACTTTTGCATATCACTCTGCAATACAAAACCTATAACATGGAAACAATAAATTCCAAATCAAACATCTTTAATGGCATGATGACCCTTTTTGTTTCTGTGATGTCTCTGCACTGGTCCAGTACTCAAGAAGCTTCAATCCTCACAACTGGCAACAGTGAGGGATGTACACACTTGAAGGATGACAAGTACACACACAGTTGTTGTTGGGTCTTTCGGCTTTTTCCTGGTTAGGGGTCGCCACAGCAGAACTCCGGTCTGCTAATGATTGGCAGTAGATTTTTACGTGCCGAGTTGCCAGCCCTGACGCATAACCTTCAACGAAGGTACACCCATTCACGCATGTCTCCAGACAGAAGACGCTCTAGCTGAGAATCGAATGGGACAACGTCTTACTGTGAGGCGACAGTGCTACCGCAGCACCACCACCGCAGTGTGCACACACAGTAAAGTGCAATTTCCCATAATAGCACACAGAGACCACATTCAGTCTGGGGCTGGTTTCTCTCTCTTTCTCCAGATCCCCTGTAAGACTCCCCACTGGCACAGCTATAGGGTTGAGATTTCAGCTGAGTGGCCAGACCAAGACCTCCAGCACCCTCTCTGTCCAACCAGTGCTTAGTGTCCATGCCCAAGTAGCTGACACACCCACACTTTGAGGTTTGATTTATAAACACACACACACAGACACACACACACACACACACACACACACACACACACACACACACACACACACACACACACACACACACCTGGTAAAAGCTGGCACAGGTTTACTAGGTATGCCCCCTTCTCCCCAGACTATAACGTAGTTTCCACTGCCACCAGTCATTACTTGTCAGCTACTTTAAGGGCCTTAGCAAAGGGTGGCCAAACGCTATGTGTAATGTTAGTATTAATCCAAATGGTAGTTTGATCAAGGGCAAGGCTATTAGGAATGGTCCACAGTGTCATCAAATACATACACAAGTACTCTCACAGCTTAAATATCTCTCACAGGTATCAGCCACAATGATTGGTTTAAATATATTTAATAATAATTAAAGAATAAGACAATACTCAATAAGTAATCAGTTACATTAGAGTTCAAAATTACAGGAAATATTTAAAACAACATTGCAGGACAGTCTCAAATAAATAAAGAACACATCTAAGCTGTACCTTCTAAAGGTGAATTAGGGCTCTTATCTTACTTGGAATTTTACAGTGTTCCCCTGTCCAAGATTGGCCTTTGGCTTATAAGCCAATACCAAGATATAAGCAAGCAGGTTCACCCTTTATCATAAATGTTTTTAAGCATGCAACTTCTTTATTGCCATTCCTTAACCAACAAGATAAATAACTCCCCTCTCATTTCCACCTTCCTAAAACTATGGAAAATAGCAAATAACTATCCTAATATGCTTCATATATGACTTCATCCTCATTATCACCTTTTTTGAACTATAAAAGGTAACAAATATTGATTCTCATTCATACAAATGGCAATCAGAACAAACCCCACTTGCTTAAGACCTATTACCATACTCTATTAATTAGAGATGTTACTGCGAAAAAAAAGAACATTAAGCCTCACATTGAGACTTTTGGCCTTTGCCATTAGAAAATACCCTTATAAATACTTAGAAATGTACCTGAATCTGGCCTAGCCTAGTCCACTCATGTGAATACATGAACTGGAATTATCCCAGGATTATTTAACTTGTGCTACAGTAGCTGCACATTTCTGACCAATAGTGTGAAACACTCAAAATGCAAAAGTGCACTGCTGCCTTCTCATGAATACTGACTAGCAGCCAGAGGTGCTGCCTTGCATTATAAGTTAATTATTGTGAGAGTAAAAAAAAACAGGTTAAAATGGATTTCAGTGGATTTTTTCCTGAAAATGTAAAATAAATCTTCTACATTTCAGTGTGTAGAGTACACTCAGCTTACTAACTTGGCATTCATTGTTAATAAGAATCAGGAGTAAAATATTTTATTTCTTATAAACTATGCAGTTTGTGAAATGTATTATCTACAAGCAGGTCAAGACAAACTCTTGTATGCAGCTGTGTCTTGTCAATATGATACGTAAGATAGGCCAAGGATGAAATGAGTTAATTCTTCAGGAACAGAATGTTTAAGATGTGGAAAACAAACTGTCAGCAGACCAGCTTGAAAGGAAATACTTATTATTCTGGCAAATTCTCAAAACTGCTGATGCAGGCAGAAAAGGCACTATAAAGATTGGGACTTTTTCTTTTGTATCAGAGACTTTGATTATTCTAAGCTGAAGTATGGTGCTGTATATACCTTTCATTGTTAAGCTAGATGTAAACCTTGTGTGCAGTAAATGAATGTTGTAACAGCAGAACTGTCTCAGTGTCTTCACTGAGTAAAGGTACAGTCTACCTGAATAGTGGCGAGACCAGTCCAAACAACTGGGGGGGGGGGGCGACCTGAAGAGGTGCCTCTCACAGTGTGACATTCCAATGCAGACCTTTTTAGAATCAATTCTTCTCTTCCTAAACTTTGTCCATTGACTGGAGGACAAACACTGCAGCGCAGTGCAGGGCAGTACGGTAATTTTTCTTCAGACAGTTGGTGATTCATGAGGTGTGAAAATACTACTGCCTAAATTTTCATATCACCAGCATCTAGTGAAAGACAGCAGAGAATTTTTCCACAACTGATCCTCGTGTCAAGACTGGCCACCTTGTCCCAACATTTGTGGTAAATATTTTCTTCTGTTTTTCTTTTAACAATGAATGCAATTCATGAAAATGCCAAGAAGTGCACTCAGTTTTTTGCTTTTGCTCTGTCTGAACCATATATAAATGTGTGGAATTATTTAAATACATAGTATAATCAGCATGTTAGCACCTGTAAGTCTTTAAGGCAAACAAACACTTCCAGGACACCACAAATTGAAGAACAAATTGTACCAAACTAAAGTGGTGGAAATTTGGTAAAGATTTTGGCTTTCAAAAACCAGTAATCCCAAAAGATAGAAAGTGGAATCCACCAACGTTGTTGTATGCGAAAATCTTCTTTAATACAGAACCAACAGAATACAAACAAGTGCTTTCACCCAGTAGTACTGGGCTTTCTCGAGAAAGCCCAGTACTACTGGGTAAAAGCGCTTATTTGTATTCTGTTGGTTCTGTATTAAAGAAGATTTTCGCATACAACGACGTTGGTGAATTCCACTTTCTATCTTTTGGGATTACTAGTTTTTGAAAGCCAAAATCTTTACCAAATTTCCACCACTTTAGTTTGGTACAATTTGTTCTTCAATTTGTGGTGTCCTGGAAGTGTTTGTTTGCCTTAAACTCTTGGTTTCTCTTTCTTGGTCTTTGTCGGAGTTCTTTTTTGTTACTTACCTATAAGTCTTTACTACATAAGGCAAACATGCCACAGGATGCATAAAAATGTGCTATTTCAATGATTTAAATGTTGCGTTTTGCATGCCTTGTCATAAACGTATTGTACAAAACCCGGAACACAACCAAGATAAAGTAATGCTTGAAGCACAGACAATGGTTACTGTTTCTATATATCCTGTTGCAAAAGATTTGTTAGAGGGTAATGCAGATGTCAAAGTTTGTACTTTATAGCCTGATTTGCAGTAGTTTAAAGACTGGATTGTTAAAGTTAGCAACCAGCAGGATCTTGACCTCATGGGTCACTTTCAGACTTCCTGTGATAAATGGAATGCACCTGGTAAACTGCATGCTGACACCGCTGAATGTACAAAAGAATTTTCTCAGTTTTTGAAAGTCTCACAGACTGAAATTAAGACCTTTACACAAACTTTTATTGAACAGGGCAGTAAAGCAATTGGTATGATAGAAGGGTCAATGAGTAAAATTGTTCATTTGCAAAAAAAAAATATGACAAGCAGCTGGCTGATGCATAGCATGATGTAACTGTTAATAGGGAGAAAATAAACACGTTACAAGCTCAGCTGGAGACAGAGAAATCTGAGGCTGCTAGAGCAACAGACTTAGCTAATCAAAATCTTTTAAGATTACAAGCCCTGTTAGAAAAATATCAATCTAAAGCACTAGAGACTGCTGTTACCAGTCCTGTCATAGCCTCAGCAGTTTTTTCTACTGATGTTTACCATCAGTCTAGGATGTTAGAAACTCTCCCTAAGTGGGATGAACAGAAGGGTATTTTTAATAACATAATTACATTTGAAGCTTGGGTTCTTAAAACTGTATGCACTGTATGGAAGGATACACTTGAATGTTGCTTCTAGAATTTTATTCCTCAGCGTTTTATGGCTTATATTCAGCAAAAGCAGTATTCAATACAAACTAAACCCTTAAGAATGACAGCAGTATTGTTAGCATACACTAGGGGGCAATCTCACACAACAACACTTTTAGATCAGTTTCAAATGATAGTTTGTGATTCTTTAGAAGAACAAGCAGACCTTTATCAGCTAGCATATATGCTAGTCAATGGCAGTGATGAAAGAGATATGAAAGATGTCAATTTTTAAAAGCTGTTAATGGCTCAGTTTTGGAACATTTGGAAGGTGTCCCAAGGGATATCAAACTTATTTATGAGGAATCTTCAAACACACTCACAGAGTTAGTAGATAAATTGCTGCGAGCACGTATTATGTGTAAAGATAATGTTATTCACAAGCAAAAGATTTATACTCCCCGTTCTGCATCCATTGTTAGTGAAGTAAGGGGAAGGAGGCGTGGGAGATGGATTAATCAAGGACAGCAAGTCCCACAGCAGGTAGTAGGACAACCATGTCAAGGGCAAATTATACAGGGGCAACAATGGGCAGCTTCAGCTCCCCCAGCCACTCAGTTAAATTCTCAAGTTACTCAATCTATAGATGGTCCTTAAAAGAGACAGCCTATTTGTTATTCCTGTAAACAGGTAGGTCATATTAAAAATGATTGTAAATATTATCACCCTCTCTTCAGCACTTTTCTTAGATCTATCCAAAGCCTTTGACATGGTCAACCACCAAATACTCATTCACATTCTTCAATCCACTTCAATTGATACCCAATCTATTAACTGGTTTAAGTCTTACTTAAATAACAGACATCAGGCAGTACTCTGGAACTCCACTCTATCCTCCCAGCTACCTGTCAACATTGGTGCCCCACAAGGGTCTATACTAGGTCCTCTCCTATTTTCTTTATTTATCAATGACCTACACCATGTGGCTCCCCAAGCTACATGTATACAGTACGCAGACGATTCAACGCTTATCTGCTCAGCCACATCTGTATCACACCTTCACTCCCTCACACAACACATATTTAACTCTGTAGAAGAATGGTTTTCCCAGCATTGTCTACTACTCAACCCTAAAAAAACTAAACTGCTCCTCTTTACACCTTCAAGCAAATCTCCCCTCATTGATTTTACTATAACATCAACAAATGGCACACCTATATCACAAGAGTCTACTACCAAACTACTAGGCATTACCATTGACAACAACCTTAACTTCGATGCCCATATTAACAACACACTAAAAACCATTAACAAAAAATAGGCTCTCTTTACAGAATCAAACCTTTCCTCACTCCAGAATCTAGAACAACTATAGCCCACTCCCACCTTATCTCACCCCTCTATGCCTCCCCCATTTTTACCAAATTATCAAAAAAAAAAATCTGTCAAAACTAGAAAACTCCTACCACAACATAGCCAGATTTGCCACAGGAAACCCTTACAGAACCCACCACTGTATTAATTAAAAACAACTAGGCTGGCTGGAATATCAACAGCAACTAAAAATTAACCAGCTTAGCATAGCCCATCAAATTCTTTATCAACCTGACAAAACCCCTATACTATCCAGTCTGATTCACCCATACCACAACCTAAAGTCCCTGAGATCTGCACACAAACTTCTTATAAACACTGTCAAGTCAAACAACAAGGCCGGAGACTCTCTTTTCTCAAACACTGTTGGAAAAGATTGGAACCTGCTTCCCTCTGAACTTTCATCTATTCCCTCAAAGTTCCCCTTTAAAAAGAAACTCAAGCTTTACCTCAAAACACAATGACTATGCCCCTGTATTAATCCTGACTAACTCTACTTCTTGTCAGCTGACTTATTTCACCCCTGACTAAGTTCACTTTCTTTTCATCTATTTTTTCCTTTATCCCTCTCTCTGTACATGTTTATTGTATACTTCATGTATGTCATGTTCTACAATACTTTGTTCATTCCATCACTTTTGTACCACTTGTTTATTTTTTTCAAAAATGTTTTTTATCCTATTATTATGTTATTATATTTGCATGCAGTTCTTAATAGTTTTTTACTTAGTATCATTAAAATTATATAAGCAGAGCTTATCTCCCCGGGCCTCTACTGAAAATGGACATATATCCAGCTAGACTAGCCCGGTCAACAAATGTAAAATGAAATAAAATAAATAAATACAATAATTATCGCAGATGGTGCCAGGAACAAAAGGCAAAGGGTAAGTTTCTTACCATAAAAAATTTTGATAAACCACGTGTACCACGACAGCAACATGTAATGCAGCCAAAAGTACAAACACAGCAGTACACTTCACAGCAATATGTGACAGAGAGTAATAGGGGACTACAGCAACAACCCCTATATACCACAAACACTCAACAGTCAGTATTTCAAGTACAGTAAAGGGATGGTGTGACACCTAGTTTCAGTGTACAAGGTAATATTGTTAGCACACAGGATACAACTGTTCCTTCTGACTTTGTTTATGATGGTACAGTAAATCCTAATTATCAGTAGCAAACAGCTCTGCATCATAAACTTAATCAATCTTCTTATGTTGACTGTAAAGAGGTTGAGGAAACACTGCAATTATGAACTTTGCAGTCCAATATCACAGATGATTTGGGGTGGGAAATAGATCTATTATATGGGTGTGACCCCCCCCTACTCAAGTCTCTTTCTTGACTAACTTCAAGAAAGGGAAAGATGGATGACCACTTATCAACATTTGGGTAGAGGGGAACCTGTGGGAAGATGCTCTTCTAGATACAGGAGCGGCTGTCTCAGTGACAGGTAGGCATTTGCCTCCTGACTTGTCTAAACGTACATGTATTTCAGGCTTAATGACTTTGGATGTCTAGCCATAGGTAGTAAACCTGTACAAGTACAATTCTCCCATCAAGGGGAACCAGTGAAAGGAGTATTTTTGATGCATAATTCTTGCACTTCCACAATCTTGGGAATGGATATGTATTGTCCAAAATGGGAATTGTCATAGACCTTCCTAATGGCATTATATGGCAAGGACAAGGTCCCATGTTATGTATGATTGAGGCAATACATGTATCAAACAGTTCTGAAAAGGTGCGTACTGTCAGCCCTACTGAAAATGAGGTATGGTTAAAGGTAAAACAACAGTTCCCTACATTAAGGTCCCAAGGGCCCACAGATTGTGGAAAGCTACAGGAAACAGTTTCTGTAGATAGTGACGAAGATTTTATTCCACAGTTTCAAAAACAGTATCCGATCCCAAAGGAAGCAAAGACAGACATGCAAAACTGCATACAATGATGGCTTGATGTGGGAATAATTCAAAAGGGAAATAGCCCTACAAATTCACCCATATGGCCAGTTAAAAAGAAAAATGGCACTTACCAATTGGTTATTAATTTACAAAAAGTGAACCAATTCACGACTCCCGGGCTCATCTGATTCCAGGGGTCCCAGAGCTAGCAGCAAGAATAAAACCACAAAGCCAGTGGTTTACAGTCATAGACTTAGCTAATGGTTTCTTTTCAGTACCACTGCAGGAAAAAGATTGGCAAAGGTTTGCCTTTACTTTTCAAAATGAACAGTATGCCATGATGTGGTTACCGCAGAGATTTCAAAATAGTCCGGTTATATTTCACCATATAGTTTGACGAATACTACAATGTCTAGAATCTGATGATTCTGTTTTGCATTACATTGATGACATACTAATACAGTCTGAAACAAAAGAACAGCATCTAGCTAAAGTGACACATGTCCTTCAAACACTGCAGGAGGCAGGGTTTAAGGTTAAAAGTGAAAAGGTACAATTAATGTAATCTGAAGTAAAATTTCTAGGTACTATTTTACGTCCTTCCGGGCATACTCCTTGTTCAGAGAGGGTGCAAAGAATTTTGCAAATGGATAAACCGGTTACCATTCCAGATTTGCACAAATTTCTGGGTATCATGAATTATAATCAGGATATTATAGAGGATTATGCCAGAATGGCAGTTCCTCTGTATGACATGCCTTCTAGCCAGAAAGAATTACCCTTTCTGGAGTGAGGACCAAAGGAAACTATGGCTTTTTGTGATTTAAAGGCAGCATTGGCCAAGGCTACAGAATTAGTAGCTCCAAGTCTAACATGTCATTTTGTGTTACAGGCAGCAGCAGGACCAAACACACACTCTGTTGTGCTTTTACAGGAGTGGCCTCAGGGCTCTGATTCTAGAATGGAAAAGACTTTATGCCCCATTACATTTTCAGTAGGAAGATGATGCATGTTGAGAGGGGATATCACCCATGTATTCAGCAACTTTTGTGGCCATTTACTGGGGTTTAAAACAAACTGAATACTTAACATCTTTTTTAAAGACATTATAGTACAGACACCGCATTATGCCATACAGGCTTTGGTCAATGAGACTCAGCTAAATAAACTGATTGATGACATCAGTCAAGCTGTGTTTGCAAAATGGTTGGCATTATTTAGTGTCAAGCAAGTTACAATAAAGGACGAAGATAAGTATTACTTATCTAACTTCATGTGATATGAAGGAAAACGACACAAATGCATTAGACACATTTCAAATCCAGAAAAGCCCATTCTGCCTCCTGATTTTCAGAAAGACAGGCCATCCGTCTTTGTTGATGGTGCTCAATTTTGGGACAATGGACAATATCGGACTGGATTTGCAGTAGTACCAGAAAAACCCTCTATGGGACAGCCAACTCTGATTCAGTTAGAGGGACATATGTCTGTTCAGCGAGCAGAACTGGAAGCAGTTTTTTATGTATTACAGCATTTTCCACCTGTCAATATTTTTTCAGACAGTGCATACATAGTTAATTCTCTGTGGCTGTATATGTCTACATGGGCAAGGAGATGGTTTGTTGATAACATGGGCAAACCACTCAAGCATGCTTCTATGTTACAGACTATTTGGAATTTGGTTTGTAATCAGTCCCTTGTGGGTTACTACAGTATCTTAAAGGTAAAAGCTCATTAAAAAGATACAAATGAAATTTTTCAGTTAAATAACTATGCTGATCACATGGCAAAAAAGGCAGCCAAGGAAGGAATGCAATTGTATCCTGCAGAACATCTTTCTATTGTACCAGATAAAGCCACTGCAATACATGGCATACAGACATTTTCAGCTCAGAATTTGCAGCATGATTTGCTGTAGATCCAAACTAAGTCTGGACTGCATGAAGAGTTAGAAAAATGTACTCATGTAGGAGAACGTCCAGGGCAATATTATGCAAAATGTTTTGAAGACAGTTCTAGTCTTCCTTATATACCATACTAACCGGCACGACAGTTAGTGAAATTTAATCATCAGGTACTGGGACATTTGGGTACACAAAAGTTATGGCCTATTGTAAAGAACAAGTACTGGCATTCACAGTTAAAGAAAATCTGTGATTTAGTGCATGCTGAATGCTTAATATGTTTGCAGGTTAATGCTCAATTGAAAAAAACACAGTTACTAAGGGTAACTCCAGCGGATGGACCTTGGTATGCCACCCAAATTGACTTTGTAGGTATATTACCCCCAGCTAAAGGTGGGTACAGGTATCTTCTAGTGATAGTTGATGTTTTTTCAAAATGGGTAGAAGCAATTCCTACAATAAAAATGTTTGGCAACAATTATTTAACAAATGGATACCTGATACTGATTGGATTAGGTTATTTACTAAAGTAACATACTGTACTCCACAATATTGTACAGGAAAGTTTATGCATTATAATGTTACTGATACAACTATTATGTGTCAATTTACTGTGTTACCTATGATACTTCTCGTACCAGAAGGGTATGAGTATTGGTTGCCACAATTTGAAGGTAATTATATAGATATGAGAGGAAAAATCACATAAAATCGATTATTGTACACAAACTCAGAATGGACTAATTTGTGGACAGCATTCAGCTGTCTCTGAACCATGCTTAGTGCAGCATTATGTTAATTTGTGTAAATGGACTATTATGCCTTCTTCTTTTCAAATGTTTATAGAAGTGGCTCCTCAGTATATTTGTCTGGTTACAGATCAAGACGTAGGTCATAACTTAAAATTACATTTTGTACGATGTTTATCACATGTTGATTTCCCTACATGGAATAATAAGAGCTATGTGTTTATTGAACTCATAGAAGTAAATATTTCCAAGAACTGGAATTATGACTTAATACAGCTTCCCAATATATCTGTATCCTTGGATAAATTAAAAACATAATGAACAATACTAAAATTCTAAGAGAGTATTTGGAAAAAAGAAATAAAAGTATTCTGTATTATGAGGCATTAAGCATCATAGTTTGGTTGAAAACTCCAAAAAAAGACACTGCTCACAGCTGGTGGGATATCTTTACTGGTTGGTCAAAATCAGGAAAAATATGTTAAATTGGTTGATACATCCTGTATTAGTAGTGTTAGGCATTATAGTCATACTAACTATCTTGAATTGCTAAATAAGTTGGCATTTGCGAAAAACTTATAGAGGTCAGCAAATCATGATGGTTAACCTAAATAAACTGGAGAAAGTTTCGATGTGTACCATTAAAGACAAAATTGAAAATGAACAGTCATTTTCCACTTTTTAAATAAAAAGTGGGAATTTTGAGAGGAAAAGAACAGGTTAAAATGGATTTCAGTGGATTTTTTCTGAAAATGTAAAATAAATGTTCTGCATTTCAGTGTGTAGGGTGCACTCAGCTTACTAACTTAGCAAAAACATATAGCTTGGCATTCATTGTTAATAAGAATCAGAAGTAAAATATTTTATCTCTTATAAATTATGCAGCTTATGAAATTTAGTATCTACAAGCAGGTCAAGACGAACTCTTGTATGCAGCTGTGTCTCATCAATATGATACGCAAGATAGGCCAAGAATGAAAGGAGTTATTCTTCAGGAACAGAATGTTTAAGATATGGAAAACAAACTATCAACAGAAAAGACTTGTTATTCTGGCAAATTCTCAAAACTGCTGATGCAGGCAGAAAAGACACTATAAAGATTGGGACTTTTTCTTTTGCATCAGAGACTTTGATTATTCTAACCTGAAGTACATTTTGATGTGTATACCTTTCATCGTTAAGCTAGATGTAAACCTTGTGTGCAGTAAATGAATGTCATAACAGCAGAACTGTCTCAGTGTCTTCACTGAGTAAAGGTACAGACTACCTGAATAGTGTAGTATAACTTTAACAGTTGTATAACATATACATTGCCCATCTCTGCAGAATATAATTCTCAGGTTTACTACTAGGGTACCTAAGAGCTAGTAGCACCACCTGACTATACAGAAAGCAGGATGGCTACCTGTTCATAGGTCCATAGGTTCATAGGTAGGTACTAGGCTGTTGGCCCTAGAGCCTATATAAGCCTAGCCAAAAAGGTACCCTGGCTTTCAACACCCAATAAAATTATGTTCCTGTGCCCCTGTTGAGCAGAGCCCCAGAAGTGATCCCCAGGGTGAATTTCCTATCTCTCATCCAATCATCAAGATTTTTCTTGAAGAGTGCTAATGAGGAGCTTTGTTTGATATAGATAGGTAGTTTGTTCCAGAGTATGGGAAGTGTCTGGGACAGGAATCTATCCCTCCAGCATGTTCTGTTTATGTTGGTGACAAGGTTTAGGTCCCTAGAGCATGTAGCTCAGAGGGACTAGGATTTCTTTAAGTGGAGCATGTCCAACAACTCTGGGTTTGACATAGCTTTGTATGTTAGGCAGAGATCGCCTCTGAGTAGGTGATATGCGACGGAGTAAAGCTGGAGTTTTTTGAGACAGTCTGTGTAGGGCATCTGTTTAAGGCCAGTAATCCTCTTTGTGAGGTATTTCTGCAGCCTTTCCAGTTGTTGTAGATGTCTTGTGAGGTATATATGAAAAGGGGCATTGTACTCTATAATGGGTCTAATGAGTGATGAGTAGAGGGGAACAATGACCTCTTTTTTCCTGGATGAGAAACCTTTTGTGATGAAGTGTGCCATGTAGAAGGATTTCCTGATTACTGTGGCAATGTGATTATCAAAGGAGAGACTACTGTCCACCTGTGTCCCAAGGTCTCTTATCACACTTTCAGTGTTAAGTAGACTACCACCTATGTGGTAGTTCATGGGTACAGAATTTTTACCAAAAGGGATGACAATGCACTTTTTAGCATTGAGCTTGAGGCCATGGCTTTGACACTAGGTATCTGTCTCAGTGAAGCCCTTTTGTAGGATGTCCACATCATTAGGAGTTTCAATTATGGCTCCTAGTTTGCAGTCATTTGCAAACTTCATTAGCCAAAGACCTTCTGTATTAGTCTATACTTCTAAGAAGTAGATACCAAACAGGCAAGGACCCAGGACTGAACCCTGTGGTACTCCACTTGTCACTGATCTGAAGTCGGATTTGGAGTCTGCTACTTTCACAGTGTGGGTTCTGTCAGTGAGCCAGTTGGCAACCCATCTTGTGACATAGGGATTTATACCTAGTTTAGTGAGTTTATCTATAATTCCAGAGTGGGGTATGGTGACAAAAGCCTTGGCGAGATCTAGATAGGCTGTGTGAACCACCTTACCCTCATCTACAGCTTTGGTGACCGCTTCAAAGAAGTCTATCAGGTTTAGGAGATATGATCGCCTTTTACAAACTTGAACTGGGTAGGGTCCAGAGTTTGGAGATTACCAATGTCATTGTTTATAAGTTCCATGATGATACGTTCCATAGCCTTGCAGATCAGGCTCATCAGGCTAATGGGGCAGTAGTTCCCAGGGTCCATGGTGGCTTCCCTTTGTGGAGTGGGATAACTGTCACTGTGCACCATTCAGTGGGCACAAAGCCTGAGGTGAGGCTATGATTGAACATGGTACTTAGGTGGGGTGCCAGTTCATTCTGTAGTTCATGCAGAACTCAGCCTGGGATGTTGTCATGACCCATGGATGCTGTGTTCTTGGCTTTGGAGAGTGTGGTTTTTACCTGTGCAGCTGTGATTACAGGAACTTTGCATTCTTCCGGTATAGAGATGGGCCCTTTAGGGGGTGAGAGGGTGGTAAAGTTAGCACTGAACCTATCTGCCAGGATGTTGGCAATATCAGTTGGTTCTGTATATTTAGTGCCATTGTGCTGTACTATAGAATACTTTGTGGTTGTCTTTAGAATCAGTGGCGATTTTATTTTCATAACTAGCTTTGAAAGATTTTATGAGGGATCTCATCTTTTTACTGAGGCTGACCAGGGAGTTCCTCCAATCATGGGATTTTACTCTTTTTTGCAACAGTTTCTTTCTTCTGTTGTAGAGTTTGTTTATGGCAGGGGACCACCAGATTGGCTTCCTTTTTTTGGAGGATAGCATCTTGGTTCTGTTAGAGATTGTATGATCCATGCACTCGTGTAAGTGCTTATAAAGTGCATTTGTGTAGGATTCAGCAGTCGTACCTCTATTGTCCGTCTGCATGGGTGTCATGGTGTTTGCCACTTCTGTCTTAAGAAGTGAGAAGTTGGCTTTGTAGAAATTTTTTACGGTGGTTTCCCTAATGGGGGGTGGGGACGAGATGTGGATGTCTAGGGTGATTAGCTTGTGGTCGGATCTGACCAACGAGGAATTGACCTCTGGTGTGGAACACCGGTTGCCCATGTTGGTAATGACCAGGTCTAGGATATTGCTGCCCTGGTGGGGGTGTGGATAAGTTGATTCAAGGCGTTAGAATTTATGAATTCCACAAAACGTTGAGAAAAAGAGTTGGTACATGAGTAGTTTTCCAAGTTAATAGTGAGGTAGTTGAAATTGCCCATTATTAGGGTGTTAGGTTGTACCCTAATATTTTCCAGTGTATCAAGACATGAGGAGTGGAAATCCTGGGGCATGGTGGGGGATCTGTAGCAAACTACAATTTGGATTGCGGTCTTGCACTTGGATAATCTTGGATGCATTATGCTGAGCAACTAGCCTGGAGGTGTGGATATCCTTAATGAATATGGACACACCTCTGCCTTTAGTGTTTCAGTCTAGGTTAGGTGGCCAAAAGGTGTGGGATGAATTATAGCCTGGTAATGCAGGGGTGCTCTCTGGAGCCTTGAACCAGGTCTCTGTCACTGCACAGATGTCGGTGTTCTCCATTTTAAGGAGTGCCTCGAGTGAGTGAATTTTGAGGTTTAGACTTCTAGCATTGAGTAGCATTACCCTCAGATTTTGCTTGCTTGTACCTGTTACAGTGGTGAGTTTGTCATTTGAACCTTGCCTAAAAAAGGCACTATAGGGGTGGCAAGAGCCTTAGCCAGTATCCGGAATCCCAAGGGTGACAGGTTTAGGCCATCTCTGGCAAAGCATCGTGGTCTGTCAGTCATGTCATCCCCTCTAAACTACAGCTGTAGCTACATCAGTTGGTACTCTGGGCAGTACATAGAGTGGCACACCCCTCAACCTGAAGTCGAGAAAGAGATTCTCCAGATTTGCCAAAGATGTCATTCTAAATTGTAGCAAACAGCTTATGTAAGCTAATAACATGAACTCACACACTCACCCTAAAAATCATTTAAACAAATTTAGGGCAACATCCATAGTAGTTTAAATAACTTCCCACATTGCACTGGCTATGCCTATTGTGTTCCATAACAGCTTGAGCAGGACCACTGTGATCTCAAAAACAGAGTCTATGATATATTAATTGAATTTTTACTTGAAATCAAATGTACCCACATGTCTGTGGATGCCAATGTGACTTAACTTAGACACTACACTGGAGGAATACCGCATGCTGGCTTGCTGTGACAAAAATGTAACTTGCATAAAGAAATATAGACTGAGTAGTGATCTTTTATTAGAATCATCTCTGACACTGGAAGAAGCCTTTGAATGCATGTAGAATAATAAAACTAATCAGCACTGAAATCAAGAATTTTGCTGATCTGAATGTGTATAAAATGAAAATAAAATATGAAACTACATTGTGCTGGGCTATTGTTCAACATCGCAGTCTCTGATGGGGAGGGAAGGATGAAAGTGAAGGCAGAATTATGTACAATCAGAGCACTTATTACATCTTAACGTTATCTTGATAAATAGCTCATCTAAAGTAGAAGCATCGCTACAATAAGGCAACCAGAGTATTGTCTGCATTTAAGCTACAAGTTGTCAGAATACCAAACCCAAATAACAAAAACTCAGAGCAGCACTAAGCCGATGTCATAAAACATGATGGTACCTTGCAATTCAAGACAGTCACCCCCAAGTGTGGGCAGTCGCTGAGGTATTACAGAAAACATCTGTACAAGGTGTAATGATCTGCATCTCAGAGATGTGAAACTGCCAGTAAGGTTACCAGCCATTTTGTGAAACTGCCACTGAGGCTCCCAGCCATTTGGAGTCTACACCACCAATAAATATGCCAACCACAGAGAGATTTCCTTGATTTACAGAACTGTTCTGAATGTGACATTGTTTCAATTTGTGACCCAAACAATTTTCCATATAGTGACTTAGCATTACCTAGCATGTCTAGATTACTTGACTGGTTCTGCTGTCAGTAACTGTAATGTTTCTGAATTTACAAGGCCAATTGAGAAGCCTAGAAGATGGGGATAATTGGGATACTTGCTTCAACACCAAGAAATGATACTCACTGCTATACATAGTTGTGATATATATATATATATATATATATATATATATATATATATATATATATATATATATATATATATATATATATATATATATATATATATATATATATATATATAGTATTTATAGTCGTATAATCTGTTTTATAAATTATATTTCGGATGAGTCATAGTGTAGTATACTACTGTTTGTACTCTGCGTATAGGGTTTCTAGTTTAATGCTAGAGATTTAATGTATAAAGGGATAATATCACTTTAAGAGTAGCACTCATAAAATTAACCAGCACGCAGGGTGTCTCTGCCTTATCTTGAATCAGACATTGTTGCCATGACAGTAGATAGTATAGGTGCACCCAGATTGCCTCAAGTGTGTCTCTTATGCTACTTGTTCAGTAGTTCTGTGGCAGTCTTGAAGAACCAGTACATAATAATAAGTGGTTCTCATTTAATGCAGTTCATTATACTTTAAACCATTAAAATTTGTCCCCCGCTATACTACCCTGTCACATTTTACTAGATACAATACCTCTCAACCTCTTAGTGCAAGAAATCTGGACAAAGCCTGACAAGATACGTGGGAGAAAGGGCCAAAAATAGGGACATATTTTAAATATTGTTTTATAAACTTTGAAAGTTGCTAGATTGACAGGGTTTATTTTAACCTACATTTTCTGAAGGATCTGAAGTCTGAAACACAAATGTAGGTCATTATTTAGTAACTTCAGTCCTTACATCATCCCAGTGATTTCCCAGAAAACCACAAATTATACGAGGAACAGACCAAAAATATAAGTTAAAAATCTGGACATTCTGTGAAAATCTGGCTAGTTGAGATGTATGCTAGGTACATACTTCAAATTTCATAGGGATTTTATTTCCCCTGCATCATTTTCATTAACACAAACAGTTTCTTGTTCATTAACTAATTTTAAAAGCCTGGTTTGTCTGTCATCACTCTCCTTTGCTGGTGGCTTGCTGAACTACCATGGTGCTCCTTAATATGTAAGCAATAATACCTAATGAGGATGGCAGTACTGGGCAGTACTGGACTGCTCAGAGGCATTTTAAGACCTGATACTACAAGCAAAAGACTCAAAGGTTCTGTTCTGACAAAGCTACTTATTCCAAAGGGTTTTGTTATGCTTATAAATGAGTTTTATATATAATTGTTACAAAATATAAATAGCATTTTAATATAGTTTCCATATTTTGATATCAAATATTTCTAATGCCTTATGTTTAGCAGGGTGTATATAACCCAACAATGCAACATGCTCTGCAGATGTGCAAAGGTTTGTTGCTGCTCCATTTGGCAATTAAAAGCCATACACTTTCTCACAACAGTAACATCTCATTAAGTGAGAATGTGCAGTTTTGCAGGCAAAATACAAGTATAAACTTTCCCCCTTCACTCACAGATAGTGACACACAGTGGCATAGAAAACCTATATACATGCAGGCACACGTGTGTGTACAAACACATGCACATGCACAGAGAGACTCTTGCACCCAGGCATATGTGCACACAGAGACACAGAGACACATACATGCACACAAGCACAGGCACACATGCAAATACACAGCCACACATACATTCACATAGATATTCCAATGACTAAACGCTAATATGTACAGACATTTAACTCAAACAGCTCCAATTTAACATCTTAGGTCATACCTATTGTTGCTACATGCTATTGATATGTACCTCAGTCCAAGTAGTTAGGTGACCTCTTGCTTGAAAGCACTCTAGTTTCATTATTGGAAATGATTATGAAAGTTTGAAGAATGTATTAAAAATGAGTTATATGTTCTCAGTTTGTGTGTTTCTTGGTTATTTCTTATTGCAGGCAACCAATGTTGCTATTTATACAGATTCATTTTGTCAAGTGCAAAATTTATGATTTTTATTTAACAAGCTGGTTTAATAAAAGTTATACAGATTATGAAGTTCAGGGTTACTTTAATAAGTCAGTAAGAATGATTATTTTTCATATTTTGATAAGAGTTTTTTTATAAGATTGGGGTCTTGGAATGCATCTCCAGCAATAAAATTGGAAAGTTGTAAGATGTCTGCTGTGACGACCCCACTTAAACCTGGGGCAGTAACTAAAGAGCCTAAATCCTCACCACTGTCTCCAGTAAGGGTGCATCACTGAAAACAGGGATAGAAATAAACAATTTCCCCGAAGAGTACACCAGGAACAGGCTCCAAACCTGGGAATAGACTATATGCTTCACTCCAGGTCCTCAAAGAGTCTGCACACTTACCATTGCAGAGCACTGTGTCCCAGTTGACACACTCACTCCTAAATATTTGATATTCACACATGCAAACACTCTTGGGAAAGACTTGCACAGATTTACCTGCTATGTCCTCTTTCACAGATTACAAGGTAATGGCTGCCACAAGTCAAATACCACAATACCCTTCAAAAGGGGTGTTCAAATATATTGGGCAAAATAAATATTGATATAAAGGGTACTTTGTAATCCAAGTAGTAAGGCTTTTCAGAGTGGCCCTGGTGTTATCACGATAAGCATAAATACTCTCAGGTTATTAAAACTACCAATACTGCCAGCAAAGCTGAAGGACTACTGGATTCCTGGATTACCCCCAGCTCAAACATCTCATTTATCTCCTCCTTCAAAGTCTGTTTGACTCAGTCACCATATAAGGAGCTTGCTTAATAGGCCTTCGGTGTCCTGTATCCATATGGTGCTGCAATAGGTTTGTACACCCAGGTTTCTCAGTGAACATGCCCCCAAATTCCTGTAGCACTACTCATATTTCCTTAACCTGAATAGGGGATAGCTGCTGAGATATTGCTACCTCTCCCACAGAAGTGTCAGTCTGAGCCTCACTGAGAAGGTCAATCACCAGATCCCCCTCAGACTCCTCCTGCCATCCACTGTTAATACTCAGCACCAGGACCTCCCTATCATTATAAGACTTCATTATGTTAACATGGCACAACTTATGTCCCTGCCTGCTGCCTAAGTTTGGCATTGCTCACAGGTCCTGCAGTAACCTGTTACATCTTTTGCAATCTGAGACCAATAAAAATTCTGCATAATGCATCTCCTGGTACACTTTATGCCCATATGACCTGCAAAAGGAATGTGATGGACTATGGCTAGAGGTGTCAGATGGTAGGCTCTGGGCACTACCCACTGCCGTATTACCTCACTCTCTAGCCCTTAGAGGTCCACTCTCTACACAGTAACCCTTTGTTATCTGGAAAAGAAATATCATGGTCTATGGCTAGAGGTTCTAGACAGTAGGCTGTGGGCTCAACCAGCTGCCATATTACCTCATCTTCTAGCCCTCCTTCAGGGATCCACTCTCTGCACAGTACCCCTTTGTTATCAACAAAAGGAATGTCATGGGCTATGGCTAGAGGTGCCAGATAGGCTCTGGGCTCTCCCAACTGCCATATTACCTTACCCCCTATCCCTCCCTCAGGGGTCCACTCTCCATTCCAGCATATAGACACCCCTTTTTCTTGAACAATCGGTGCCTCCTTAGCTACCTCCCTCAAGCCTTGTAAGGTAAGATCTGAAAGCTGTTCCATTCATAGGTCTACTTTCATGACCCCTCCTAGCTCTTTTTCCACAGGAGGTCCAGGATCCTTTGTCAGCATGTCTCACTGTTAGCTGGGATACCAACACTCACTTCTGCCCTTACAGTCACCATGTGCATGGGAACACCAGTACCTACCAGCAAATGTGGTTCACCTTCAGGTTCACTGATACAAGGTAGCTCCCTCCCTGAAGTAACCACATCACCAGGCCTAGCTTCAAACACAGGATCTGTCTGAGCCTCCTCCAGGCTACCAGACCTACATGCCCATCTCCAAGCTGTCACTGCATGCACACAAGCTACTACATTATCAAAATCATTCCATATTAAAACATTTGCAGGGATATCCTCAAACACAACTGCTTGCTTGTTCCCTTTTCCACCATCCCAGTCAAGATGAACCCTGGCCAATGGAATTTGGAATGGAGTCACACCCAAAGCTCTGACTGGTGTAGACTGCCCAAGCAAGTACTGCTCCTCCTTAACCACTGCAGGCCTCACAAGAATGTTTATATCAGAAGCTGTGTCACTCTTTGCAGTGGCCTGTCTTCCATCCACTAAGACAGGATACAAATTTTGGTGATAATTTTGCACCTCTGTTGTTTCCAGACAACATACCACTGGCATTCTGCCATTTCCACTTGGTGGCTCCCTTACCTTTTGTTTCTCACCTTGATTCAATGCACATTTGTATGTTACATGGCCCCTCTGATTACATTTGAAACATCTAATCCCTGATCCTGACTGTGTGCTTAAACTATTGGTTCCCCTGCTACTGGTGAACTTTGTTAGAGTGGTTTAGGCTGCCCCCCATGGGTTGCCTTATTTCTATGTACAGCACTGGGTATCCCTTTTGTATGCAGTGGTGTCTTACTTGCCAAGTAGAGATCCCCTTTTCTTCCCAACTCATTTGCAGATTTACACTCTCAGTCTGTCACACAGATCCTCATGTCCTCAGGCAAAGTGCTTGTTCCCCTCACCAAAAGGTCTGCCAGTCCTTCAAAAGGGGTCAAATGACACCCACCTATGAAAGTAAGTACTCAGCAATATAATCCATACACTTTCATCTGCCTCGTGTCTATGTTCACGGCACTGCTTACTGTGCATTTCAGGAGTTAATGCAAAGCAATCAAGTAAACATTGTTTTACATGATCATAATTCAAACAATCAATATCAGACAGTCTGTCAATTGCATTAACAGCTCTGCCATGGAGTAAGGGGGTCAGAAACTGTACCCAGAGCCCTTGGTCAACATTAAACTGTTAACATACCCTCTCAAATATCCAAATAAAACAATCAAAGTCATCGCCCTCCCTGTACTGAGGAAAAAGTTTAATAACCTTTATGCCGTCTGAGTTTCTGTCATTCCCTTCCCCATTACCTCCACAACCCTGTTGAATGTTTAGAAGCTCCTTTTTGTGCTGTCTTTGCCTCTCATTTTCTTCAGCTTCTATCTCCAAATGACTGGTCTCCATTTCCTTTTCATGCTGACGCTGCTTCCCCTTCTCCCTCTTCCTCTTCTCAGACTCCAAACATCGCAGTTCATACTGATGTTGCCTCTCCCTTTCTTCAGCTTTCAGTCTGAGTTTCCTTAACTCCAAATGAATTTTTAAGTCCTCTGAGGAAAAGGTGCACTGTCTTGTCAAGGAAGGCTGCTTAGCCCAAATGACAAACTGGATATCCTCCGAGCTGCTGGTCTGCTCTGCGGCTATGACTAAGGCTAAGATCATTGCTTCCTTAGTCAGTTTGGCATGCACCAGTTCTTTGTCCTCACATACCTTGGCCAACTGGTTCCTGGTCAGCTTGCTATAATCCTCTGCTGGCATCTTTGCCTGCTGCCCCTGACTAAACTGACTCAAAAATAATTATAACTGTTGTGAAATGAAACTTTACATGTTTATCTTGTGGCTGCCGAGAGTGCACACCTTAGTGACAACTACCCAGAGACTACTAAAGCTCAATTAAAATCCCAACATTGGCACCAAATAATGTGACAATTCCAGTTAAACCTGGGGCAGGAAGTAAGGAGCCTCAATTCTCACCACTGTTTCTGGTAAGGAAGTGAAGATTACTGAAAGCAGGGCTAAAAATACACAATTTCCCCTAAGAGTGCACCAGGGACAGGCTCCAAAGCTGGGACTGAACAATATGCTTCACTCCTGGATCCCAAATGAGTCTTTACATTAATCACTGCAGAGCACTGTGTCCCATTTCTAGGTATTTGACACACTCACTCTTAAATAGTTGATTTTCACACATACAAACACTCTTGGGAAAGATTTACACAGATTTACCTTGTCCTCTTTTACAAGGTAATGGCTGCCATCAGTTAAATACGACAATACCCTTCAAAGGGGGTGTTCAATTATATTTGGTAAAATAAATATTGATATAAAGGGTAGTGTGTAATCCAAGCAGTAAATCTTTTTGGAGTGGCCCTTGTGTTATCACAATAAGCATAAACACTCTCAGATTATTAAAAGTACTTTCTAAATAACCATCCACAATAAAATATAGTAAAATATTTAATAAATAAAATGATTTAAAACAGATATACACTCAGTACCTCATTCCAATAAACCACAGAGTTTCACACACAGAAATTATGAAAATAACACTATAGGATGGGTTTCGCATTGATTGCAGAAAAACATTAACTATCTTACTGCAGCTCCCTAACTGTCTAAAGATTAACTGTCCCTGTCTAATCTAATTAACTCAGCAAGGCAAGATGATACTCTTACTTCTGCAAGGCAAAATAAGAATATATGTCCACTCTTCAGGCTGTCTGGTCCTCAGCAACTGGAATGTCAACTCCTACTTTTTCTGCTGAGCAGCTCTGGAAAACTCTGAGTGATAACTACTGATCTGGAAAACAACAACTGACTCTTGAACAGCAACTGAGCAACCACAACTACTGAACTAGTGAGTTTTAACTGACAAAGGAACCGGCTTTTATAGAAGAATTAAAAAAAAAAAGTCACAGAAAGCTGTTATGAGAATTCTACTTTTTCATGTCAGACTTTAAAAAGTAAACAAAACAGCTGCTGTGAAGATTCTATTCTTTCACCTCTGGCACATGATGACATTACATCTAGGTGAGCAACTGGCATAACCTACATTCAGATTAAAAAAAAAAAAAACATGTACATTTGGTCAGCCAGAACACTGTTTGATTCAATCATATTACATAAATCAAAGTAATAATCAAAAACATAAACTTATTCACAAAATTATACCTAGTCATGCTGGCATATGTAACACAGTGTAATTTATAATTATTTACAAGTGTTTACAAAACTTCCAATCATGGTAGCACAGATAATATCTAATATCCTCACATCTGCTATATAAACATAATTAATCCGTCCTTAACTTCTGCTATTAAAAATCACATATTACTGACTGTAAACATCAGAAATTATGCAAAACTGCATATTCAGACTTTTATTGTGTAAGTTATCCTGCTGGTAGATTGAGTCAAATCATTATTTAGTATAATGATACAATATAATAATGATGCTATATAGAGAGATCCTATATATAGATATGTTCTTACTAAGGACTGGAGGAAAGGGATTCACAGTTGGTTAGTGCCTCCTGGTTCTACTTGGGCCAGTTTACTTATTAGTGTATCAGACTACCTTCAGCAAAAGACTTATTTTTTATGAGGTGGACTAGAACTTCATTTTGGGCTGTGAAGAAATATATGCGGGACCCAGGAGTTTGAGTACCTTAGTTAGGCTTCTGAAGAAGTATTCAAAAGTGTGGGTCTTATAGATGCTGTGAGATTAGGTCTAATGGATGAGAATTCATAAAGTGTATACAAAGTGCACATTTTGTTGTAACCTTTATGAATCCCCATATACCTATTATTCATATGGAAATGCAAAAGTTTCTCGAGCTTGAACAAAATCTGTTTCAGTGGAACATGGATTTACCATGAACATCTGTATATTTGACCCTATTAACTCAGACCCCTGTTTGGAGCGGGTTCCTATTACGTTATCAAAGTTCTGAAACTTTGGACACCATAAAGTCAAAATCTTATGTTTGAAGTTTCAGGAAAAAAAAAAAAAAGGAAAGAAATAAAGGGCAATTCCTCCTGCACCCCCCACACCCTCCGCTCTTTAAATATACCAACTCCGAGATCGCACTACAGTGCGGTAAAGGGAACTCTTTCCTTTCCGCACTGTATTGTGATCTCGGAGTTGGTATATTTAAAGAGTGGGGGGTGTGGGCGGGGCACAGCCCCCCACATGGAGGGTGTAGGGGGGCTTGCCCCCTGCTTACAACAGTTAGTTTCTGTCTGTTTTTATTTATTTATTTTTTGTTCGAAATTATAAAACTTTGAACATACAAGTTTGATCTGTAGTGTTCAAAGTTTTATAGTTTTGACAATGTAATAGGCACCCGTTTGGATCAACCTAGTATTGGAATCAGTCTAGTTGGGCAGATATTGAAGCTGTAACTTCTCATTCTATTACAGGAATCTTTTTTGGTTACCCAGAAAGGTTGGTCATATAAAAGCTTGGGATCTAAGGCTTTAAAAGTATAAATTACTAAGATAAATTTAAGAGTGAGTTGAAGTAGCTATTACAAAATGTTAATGCTAAGCAATAGGAGTTAAGCAGCAGAATTTTGCAAACTGAAACAGACTTAAAACAGGTAAATGCAAATATGCAGCCTAAGTGAGACAACTAAGAGGTGAGGAAAATGGTTTTGCAAGAGGCTTTTAAAAGACTTGCAGAAAAGTTCTTTGGTAGCCCACAAACTCAAGATAAAGACAACAGCTGGGTGGAAAAGAAAGTCAGATATGCTCCTTCATTTAGTATCTGTTCCCACCCGTATGAAATTTTGGAAGCATTTAAGCCTTATTATGAGGGGTTATACATTAAGATATCTACCTATACAATTACATTTTCAACCACCTCATTTTTAGGTGTATTAACAATGTCTAGATTGACTAACAAAATTGGAACAGATTATATGGTGGAGTATTTCTTTAAGTACTGTTCAGTACATGAAATGTATCTCATTTAGCTTATAAGAGGAAATGCTGATTTTAACCTGTTATTCTGATGAAGTCCCTTAGGATGTAGTTGGGACAAAAGCACTAAATGCATTTTTGTTTTTAATAAGTTGATATACTTTTTGGTCAAATATTGTCTGTGGCTTTCCCCTCCATTCTACACAGTTTTTGTGATTCTTGTCTTTGTTCATTTTTTTTCTTTTTGCTTCTTGGTTTAAAAGATTTAGAAAAATTATCTGTGTCACTTCAATTGAAATAAACCTTTAGAAGCATGCACTGTCATCATTATAAAGAATGAGTCTCTTAAAAGCAGGCACTGCCTTGTTTTCTAGACCAAGGGATAGGCTGATGTTAGAAAGCAAAACAGGTTAATGTTTTTAATATTAGCCCCATAAAAGAGGGCAAGACTTTTCTTTTAACTCATTTCATAAACTAGTTAAATACAACAGGGACTTGTAGAAGAAAGAAAGAAAGATCTCTGATTAAAAACTGAAAAAACATCTATAAATGAAGGTAACATCTTAGTAAAAACAGCCAACACTAACCTCATAAAACTGGCATTTATATTGCTGTGCATTTTTCTATATTACTGATGGACCTGATGAAGTTTATACAAAAGCATTTCAAAAGCTTAAATTTAATATAATTTGATGTTTAGTAAATATATGCATTTTATATCTAATCTGGTAAATTGCAGAAAATATTTGCCTTTTTAACTAAACAAACACTTAATGAATTGCAAACATAATGGGAGAGTTTATGAAAGGCTGAGTTGGAAAGCCCTCCTTGGGCTGTTTGGAATATTCAAATAAGGGACACAACCCCAAGACCTGAGATTAGTCCACTTACTTTCCTACTTTTCCCTATTCCATCACTCAGCACTCTTGGACCCTCCCCGTAGAATCTCATAATGCCTTTAAATAAAATAACTGCAAATGATATAACATCAGATCAAGAATTCTTGTCCATTAGCTCACTTAACAAGATTGAGTAAACATTAAAAAAAAATAAAAAATCTACAAGGTGTTTTATTCATCCTGATGGGAGGGGATTAGAAGCATTATTCTAGCTCTATGAGGTAATATCTTCTGGGCTTAACCTTGGTACATTTTTACATTTGTCTTGCTACCTCCTGGGTCACAGGTTGGATAGCTGAACCAGCTTGAGCACAGTGGGATTTTTTTAAGTGTTGCATTTATTGAGTGCAGGGATCTGTATCACAATTGACTGAAAAGGGAAAGGATATTAGGGGAGTGTGATATCTCTTTATTGTCTATGGGGAGCTTGGAGGAAAGTGATTTACAGAAATACTGCATTAGTAAAGTGCTTAGCCTTAGCAATGAGGGAAATGTTATCTTAGGGTAGTAATATAGTACTTGTTGTTTGAGGACTAGGGTTGTGCTTGGTACCATTTATGATAATAATTCATGTTTGTCTTGCATGGAGGATAGATTGTTTGTAATTATTATTTTTATGATGCAGGATCTTAATTCTGATTACAAAGCCTCCCAGAAAGCAGAGTTGTCAGGTGGTGTTTTACAAGAGGGAAAGGAGTGGTGTCTTATGATAGACTGTACCTTTCTCAAGATGGTACCCCTTTAATTAGTAGTAAGTTTGCTCTCAAGAGTTTAAGTTGAATGCATATATTTAAACAGGTATAACAGGTATGATCGAATGCTCGGCTCTTTCAGTTGTTTTTCTGCCCGCCTGCCTGCAGCTCTGTGTGTGAGACTGTAGTACGGCAGGGTCTGAGAATTTACCCTTTCCATGCTGTATTATGATCCTGAAGTGAGTATATATAGTTAGCAGGGGTTATGGGAGTGTGGGGGGTTGGCACCCTGCAAAAAATACTGTTTTCTGGTGTGTTTATCTGGATGACAACATAACCAAGAGGATAAGTTCACCATCCTCATCCTGCCAATAAGTTCTATCAACCATTTACCTAGAGGAAAAGCAACAGCTTTCTAGGTCCTGTATAAACTTCATCTGTGGCTGATACTGTTTTCTAACTGTCCACCTCATGACAGTTCCCTCTGGCACATAAACCAATTCCTTATAGAGATTCATCAATTCCTAAACTGAGGTATCTGTCAGAATATAGATGTTAACGAGGGAGATAATATATCATTTTAGCCAAAGCTTAATAATAGCATACTTACCCTGCATGTCTATATGAGTTTCAAAATTTTATAAGCTTAGGGAGCATCAAATCAAAAGTGCCACTCAATGATAAAATGCAAATATTGTGCCAATGAATGTCACATTCTCAAATTTTAAGTGTTTAGAATCAGAAACATGCATTTCCTGTAGCAAAAAAAAATGCATGTCTGCTATAATAGAATATTTTTTTTCTTTTTTACAGGGTGTGCAACCCAATTAATATTCCATGACATCACACTCACCGTGCTTCTACAATAATAAAATTAAAACTCATAAAAGTGTCTTGCACCAAAATTACTTTCTTATTAGGTCAAAAGTAAATGCCCTGTTGTGACAAATTACTCAGTGTTAAAGAGATTTGAATGATATCATATAAAATATTCACTATCAGGCTGATATCATCCATGCATGTATGCTGAAAAGCTCTAAATGTGAATCTACTGCAAATAATCCAAATCTTGAAAATACATGCATAAGCTATAAGCAGTGAAGCGTCAATAAGAACTATATACACATTGTGTAAAAAAATGTTGCCAAGGGAAAGGCATCATCCATTACACAGATGGAGAGCTGTACTTCACAACCATATAGGAGTGAAAGAGTATACCAAATAAATGAAACAGGAAAAGAAAAAGTTCAGTTGTGTTTGTCAATGTAATTACAGTTAGATGCCCACTCACCTGAGAATATTGTCATTCTCAATCAATGAACTGTACCTAATATCGCTAACTGCGAGCATAGTAATAATACAATTACTGGATCATAATTTAAACGATGTCCATTAAAGTTTAAATTATTTCATATTGAGGAAGAAAGAAAGAAAGCGCAGACAATAGCTGTATTCCAATTATTCCTCATTTCCACTCAATACTCTTACTTAACTTAGGAGATCCTATTAAAGCAAAGCTAGAGTTTCAAGGAGTCAAGCTTTCCTGTAATATAACAAGTGGTAGAGTGCAATACTTATGGGCATGTAATAAATCATTAATAGCACTGATTTAAAATAAAGTAACTAAGAAGAAAAAAGGAGCAGCATCAAAGTAACAAAGCAGCCAGCCTATCACAGCCTGAGCCAACGTGTTTCCCAGCTTATGCCCCATATCTACACTTCGCTCAGCAAACGGGCTCAGCAAATGTAACCATGCTAAAGTCCAGTAATTATAAGCTCAGCCTAGACATTACATTTCACTGCTACTTCAGTTGGACTACATGCTGTTAGCCAAATGCTTGTACTCCAAACCCATGTCTCTGAAACTCACTGAACTTTTCAAAGAGGACTTTAGGACTGAATCGTTCCTTTTTATTTACAGCACACAATGTAATGGCAATTCAAGATTCACTACAATTTCAATTTGGTGAATGCAGAGCAACTGACATGCTGTTACTGTAATTATTGTAATGGTCATATTCAAAGTTCCCAAGTGGGTGACCACTAACTCACAAAAGGTTTGGGATTTTTGTCATACTACCTGTAAAGAAATGGTCTATCAGATATTCAGGCTCACTTCTGTTGCTGTGATGGACTGGAGTTTTTGCTTCACTAATTAGCAATTTTAGAAAATGTAGAATGTAGCTAGCTTGTATAAGTGTTTTTTATCCTCTTTCTTATTGCTTGGTTTTGGATAGGCAATTGGTCAAAACAGTGATCCAGAAAGATTGCTGTCATGTCAGAATAGTGAGAAAGTGAGGGTTACATCTTCCTCTTTTTTCCTTCTTCTCTGGGTTGGTATAATCTCAAATTGGTATAGTCTGGAAGTGTGTGACCTTGTCTCCACATCAGAGGGTGAAGGGGAAAATGTGTTTTCTTACCTTGGGAATATTGTTATTTTGATAATGTGATGTCAAATAATACATGTTACTTAAATGACACTTTCTTTTTTGAGGCCTAGTTAGTAATGATTATACTACAAGGATTTTGTGGAGACTGAAAAGTTGGAAGTTATTTTCTTGTCATCTGTGATGGGTGAACATATCTTGTTGTGCTGAAGGAGAGAGAAAAAGAGACATTTTATTATCCAGTCTGAGATGGTGTAGTTACTGGTTTTGAGGTTCAGTTGGGTAGGTGTGTTTGTAATCCATAGAATCAGAATCATAGAATCCTAGAACATGCAAGGTAACTGAGCCCTGTGGCCATTTATGCCTTGCATGTAACCCCCCCCCCAAATGCAGACACTTTTAGACCTCACTTATCAAAGAGCAACAGGCTAGTCATAGAAGTGATGAATTTGTGGATGCCCTTCTGGTTACATAGCTCCATTTCAAGGAAGAAAGTTTTAAATTGCTTAATTTGGAGTGGAAGCTTTCAGAGAAAGAACACTGAAGAAAGATACAATTCTTCCCACCTGTACTGGCATATCTTGTCTTTTAACATTGTGATCTTTTAGTTAGGAACCTCTGAGGTCTTTCCAGTTACGTCTTATGCCTAGTAAGATACATCCCAAAAGGGGCATCATATTCAATCATAGGTCCAATCAATGAGGAATATAAAAGAGTAAGAAGCTCCTTAGCTCCTTGGATCTAGATGGTATACCTTTTTGCAATTAGGTAAAAGGATTTACTAAGCACTGTTGCAACATAATGGTAAAATACAAGGGAATTATCTAACAATTTTCCAAGGTCTCTCACCAAACTTTCATTTTAAAGTAGAATATTCTCTATACTATAAGATGGATGAAGGGACAGTTTGCCAAATATGATGATATTACACTTTCTAGTATTTAATATGATTTTTGAGCACCATTTAGGTTCATAGGTTAGTACTAAGCTAACTGCCCTTGCGAGCCATTTGAAGCCTAGCTAGTTATCCCTTGTGAGACTCAAACCCTGCACCTTGTGTTTGTAAGGCAAACACCTTAACCATTAGGCCACCCTCACAACCTGACAAGTGAGCTCCAGTTGGAATTTCTGTGTATCAGAGTGGAATTTCAGGATGTTACCAAGTTTGCAGTCATCTGCAAACTTAGTAAATCATAGATCTTCATTTGTAATTTGGAGATCTGCAAAGTAGACATTGAATAGTAGAGTCCCAGCATACACCCCTGAGGAACACCACTGGTCACCTTCATGTTTACTGAGGATGCACTTGCCATCCTAATTACATGGGTTCTATCCTTAAGTCAATTTTCTACCTGTTTAACCACATATGGGTCAATTCAAAGCTTATTCAACTTGTTTATTATGTTAGCATGTGGTATGATGTCAAAAGCCTTTGCCAGGTTACGGTATGCTTTATAGACTGCATAAACAATTTCCACGGGTTGTGTAACTCTCAAAGAAGTGAATCCGACTCATTAGACAGGACCTAACCTTAATAAAGCCAAACTGCTTGGGGGGGGGGGGTCAAGCCTTATAAGATGTGTGATATCATAGTTATGGCTTTGCAGATGAGACTAGTCATTCTATGGGACTGTAGTTTCTTGGTCCAGTGGTGGTTGCACCTTTGTAATGTGCTATCACAACAGCTGTGTGCCATACTTCAGGGACAACACCTCTGGCTAAGCTTAGGCTGAATAGTTGTAGAAATAGATCCACTAGGGCATGTTTTGTACTATTCATTAGGAAACTGTGTATATTTTCAGGCCGCCGAATTATGAATATTTTTGTTTTGGAGAGTACCTTTAGCAAGTGTTCTTTGGTTATGATTGAAGGTTTGAGATTCTGTGGGATATGCAGGCTTTGTATAGTAATTTCAGGAGTAACATTTGCACTGAATTTGTTTACTATTATATTGGCTATATCTACTGAATCTGAGTGGGCAGTGCCACTTTGAATATGGTCTGAGCAATTTTACCTTCCTGTCATAACTTAAAAGGATTAATAATTGCCTTCAGCTTCTGATACTAGTCTAAGTTCATGGGATACCTTCATATTCCTGATTATGTCTTTTTAGTTCATCTGATAGCTTTTTTATGTTAACCTTAATTTGAGTTTTTTTTTCTTTTGTTGTATTTTTTTTTTTGGTTGTACATGTAGGCAACCAGTCTGGTTTATTTTTAAACCTGCATCCAAAAAACAGCAGAAAACTCCTTGTGTCAACTCATACCAAATGAACTAATAAGAACTATTGCAAAAAATCTCTTATTTTAGCACTTTCATTCAGATTAGCAGGACTTCATCAGAATGACTATATCTTACAAACACTATAATTAGAAGTAAAGGAGTCCATATAAGCAGTGAGGTCACTGAGGAAGAAGAAGTTGATGCATGTTGAATTTGGCCAGGTCATCATTCTGTTTCAGTAATTTACCCTTGGCATAATTTCTGAATACTGAAGAATTGGAGGATGCTTGTGGTTTCAGACTTAAGGTGAATGTGACTAATTTGTGGTCCAACCTGATGAGAGAGAGTTTCAATTAGTAGAGAGCACAGCTGTCCCATATTGGTGAGGACCAAGTCCAAGACTTTATAGATCCTGGTTTGCAGTCCAGAAATCTCTGGGCATACATATTAGAGGATGTAAACATCTCCCAGTTAATGCTGGGGTAGAAGAATAGTGTTTGGCTTAATGCATAAGGACTCCATATTATTAGTTATGGAGCAAGGGGGACATAGTAGGGGTCCTATAGTTAGCCATGATGTAATAAAGGATCTTGTTTACAGTAAGTTGGATGTGGCGAAGTTTCAGATTGTTATCTTGTCTAACTAGTCAGGAGGTGAAGTATTTTTTACCTGTATAGAGGCACCACCACCTTTAGTGTCTTCATCTAGTGTGGTGGGCCTGAACATGGGTCATCATTGAAATCCTGCATAAATGGGATGCTGTCAATAGTCTTGACTCAGGTCAACAAAAGTATGCATATCCTGATGTTTTCCAGGGTAAGAAGTGCTTGTAGAGAATGGAGGTTTGTGTTTTTTATCTGAAAATTCTGTTATCTTCATAGTATGCAACATTAACTTGGATTTCTGAAGATATTGCCTCTGTGAATACAGCTCAATAAAGTTAATGTACCATCAATCAAAAGAAAATCCAAAGTAAAGGTTAATCTATGGCTATGCTCTGCATGTACTATACTTCTGCCTGTCAGTCCGGTTCAGTGCCAGCCTACATGTAAAAATATTTTCAAACAAAAGTTTGTTAAACATATATCTGATTAATTTCATGATATGGTTT
Organism: Protopterus annectens; assembly: GCF_019279795.1. Lineage (NCBI taxonomy): Eukaryota > Metazoa > Chordata > Ceratodontiformes > Protopteridae > Protopterus > Protopterus annectens. The sequence continues at coordinate 1,083,204,304 of NC_056735.1, forward strand.
TAGGCATATATAAACCATGTACATTTACTTGTATTGCTAATAATATCTGCTATTTTTCCCTGTTTGCTTTCTTTGGATACAGTTGAAATTACCAACCATAGTTATGTCATGAATAGCATTCACATAAAAGAGGTCTGCAATGAATAATATCATCTCATTTACATAAATGTGATTATTTGACTCCAGAATATTTTGAACCTATGTTGGTTACTAGTCAGCACCACAAAACACTTGCCCCCCCCATCCATCCTTTGACATGGAAACAAACCCTCACATCCCCATACTATATATCAAATGGTGGAAATTGAAAAAGGGTGATTGTGAGGTGGAGTTTAGGGAAGAGTTAAGACAGGCACTGGGTGGCAGTGAAGTGTTACCGAATAGCTGGGTAACTACAGCAGAGCTAGTAAGGGAGACTGCTAGAAAGGTGCTTGGTGTGACATCTGGACAGAGGAACGAGGACAAGGAGACCTGGTGGTGGAATGAGGAAGTACAGGATAGTATACGGAGAAAGAGGTTGGCGAAGAAGAAGTGGGATTGTCAGAGAGATGAAGAAAGTAGGAGTATAAGGAGATGAGGTGCATGGTAAAGAGAGAGGTGGCGAAGGCTAAGGATAAGGCGTATGAAGAGTTGTATGAAAGGTTGAACACTAAGGAGGGAGAAAAAGGACCTGTACCGATTGGCTAGACAGAGGGACCAGGATAGGAAAGATGTGCAGCAGGTAAGGGTGATAAAGGATAATGAGGGAAACATACTCACAAGTGAGGAGAGTGTGTTGAGAAGATGGAAAGAGTACTTTGAGGGGCTGATGAATGAAGAGAATGAGAGGGAGAGAAGGTTGGATGATGTGTGGATAGTTAATCATGAAGTGCAGTGGATTAGCAAGGAGGAAGTAAGGATAGCTATGAAGAGGATGAAGAATGGAAAGGCTGTTGGTCCAGATGACATACCTGTGGAAGCTTGGAGGTGTTTAGGAGAAATGGCAGTGGAATTTTTAACCGGATTGTTTAATGAAATCTTGGAAAGTGAGAGGATGCCTGAGGAGTGGAGAAAAAGTGTTTTGGTACCAACTTTTAAGAATAAGGGTGATGTGCAGAGCTATAGTAACTACAGAGGGATTAAACTGATCAGTCACAGCATGAAGTTATGGGAAAGAATAGTGGAAGCTAGGTTAAGAAGGGAGGTGATGATTAGTGATCAGCAGTATGGTTTCATGCCAGGAAAGAGTACTACAGATGCTATGTTTGCTCTGAGAGTGTTGATGGAGAAGTACAGAGAAGGTCAGAAGGAGTTGCATTGTGTCTTTGTGGACTTAGAGAAAGCATATGACAGGGTGCCTAGAGAGGAGTTGTAGTATTGTATGAGGAAGTCGGGAGTGGCAGAGAAGTATGTAAGAGTGGTACAGGAAATGTACAAGGGTAGTTAGACAGCGGTGAGATCTGCAGTGGGAGTGACAGATGAATTTAAGGTGGAGGTGGGATTACATCAAGGATCAGCTCTGAGCCCTTTCTTATTTGCACTGGTGATGGACAGGTTGACAGA
>NC_056735.1:1083210845-1083330845 GCF_019279795.1 Protopterus annectens
TATGAACAGAACATTGTCAGCTTATACCGTATGGACGGATCCACACATGTGCCACCCTCACATAGAATTATGGGGGAATGTGTGGAACACCTAATCAGTGGACACAGAGATTTTACAATAGCATCTATCTTTGCTTTCATAGGTTCATAGGTGTTTATTAAGATAATGACCACAAGGGCCTTTTTAAGCCTAGCCATGCATCCCAAATCTCTGACAAGTTCTGATACCCTTGATAAGTGTAAGCATGGGCCTGGGAGATGAACCATATACGGGTTACCTGTTTGCATTAGAGACATAGACGTGTCTGCATTAGAGACATGTTTGAGAAGAGATACACTAGGGTTTAGTAGGCTTTGGCCTCACAAACATAGTTCCCCTGACATGATCCTATTGCATGCTGAATAGCACATTTGTTTCCCACAGGCAGCAGGGGAACAAACACCTCTGTGTGGACATTCTACTACATAACCCATTTCTCTGAGGTTTTGGGGCCATTGACTACACCCACACTGCTATCAAGGGCTTACCTGCTGCATATGGCATCTAGTACATCAGCTGGAAACGTGGAATACAGTGCACTGGGTCCTGATATACATTGTGTCTGTGTACCATCTTGACAGCTTCCTTGAGACCCACATCTAGCATATGTGTGAATTGCACTGGTGTTTTATGTGGGGTGAGTATCCAAATGGCTTAGCTGATAGGTAAATGATTCACTGATTACAACATCCTTGATATGCTGGTCCCCAAACATAGCAAGCCACTCATAATGATGTCCATTGCTGCATATTGCAGGTAATGAAATATATTCTTTGGACTCTTTATGGATGACCCCATCTGCAGATCCCAAACCATGGTAGATGTGACATATTATAGTACACTGTTGCAGATACATCATCATTAAATGTGTCTTTCATGTCAGAGGGGCCAATTCTCCTGCTTGAATAAATTCTATGATGAACAGCAGTATGCTGTGGAAATGTTCAGTAAATTATTTGTGGTTCAGAACCATGCTACACAATACAATGTTATGAAAGCAGTTACAATGTGGCAACACCATAGTACAGTCTTGCAGTAGCAGTGGAGGGGGAGGGGGAAGGGGAGTTATGTAAGAGGAGATATTGTAGGAACCAGCTGCAGCTGTACACCAGGTGAAGTTGAGGTAAGTGCAAAACATTGTGGCACTAGCAGAGAGGTGGCATTTGGTTCACAGTCATGGGCCATGACTAAGATAAGATAGAATAAAACACTCTATGCGATGCGTTGCATTGACTGGCCATACTATATATCAGGCATTACTAGACTCAGCCTGAGGGTTGGGCAGGCCAGTCATCATCACTTGGATATTAAATGTGTGACATGATGACAAGGGACAGCATTGCTAATATAGGTGGAAGTGTAATGGGTGGTAAATGCAGAACCATGCAAATGGTAATATGTTGAATGAGCCAGGGACATCCTCCTGTGATGGGAAAGAACCGGTTGCATGCACTGTATGACCTTTTAGTATTAAACTGGAAGCATCCTGTCCAAAGGATTATATACCACTTCAGGAGCATGTATGGGAACCCTTCTGTGCCCCTCATATGCTGTCTCAGTAGAATATTGGTGTCCATGAACCTATGAATGACCACAGGTAGTTGTTGTACTCAATAGGACTACAGGAGAGTGGGATGGCATGGAACCAAAATACATTGAGTAACTGGCCTACTGAAGTATCACCATTGTGGAACCATATGTGTGCAAATCACAACCAAGGGAGTGTTCACACCTAAGTTAAAGCAGCCATGGACAGTGTGGATAATGCTGCTATATCCAGAATGATGTGCCCATTCTGAGTAAGCCTGCTTTGTGACCACACACCATACATCCATGCCACAGCATGTAACAGTTGCCATTTGCCATCGGGTCACCACTGCTCTCAAAAGGTGAATCTGCTCTTGGTCCTGGTATACTATGTCACTCTGCATGCATTTCAGGATGTCCTGCAGTCCCTGTAGTAGACATACTTCCTCGTGCAGGTCATGCAACACACTCAAACTCTCAGACATGGTGTGTGTGGTGGTCATCCGTGGCTGGATCAGTGACCTGCACATCCACAGCTACATATCAAGGGTGACTGCCAGGCCAAGGATTATCCTGGTGTAATTCCTGTAAGCAGTGACTGCTACCTATACACATTTTCACTATGATTTCTTTGCACATCTTAGAGACAATGTGGTTGTCTGATACCATCTGCAGTGGTAAATCATGTGTATATTTGGTGGCCCTAACATTGGATAGGATGTCCAGTACTAAGCACATGGGATGCTGGATATTTATCTTGCCCTTTCACTGTCATCTCAGTTTTGGGTGATGTGAGAATGCCCTCCAGTGTCTTCTGAATGTGTGATGTGCATGCTGTCATCTTCGTTATTCACCAGTAACTAAGTGCACAAGGCATGTTCCAACCTGTTGTGCTGGAGTCTCTATCAGTAGAACCTATGAATGCATACAGATAACATACCCATGGCGATGCTGGAACATGGAGGGCATTCCACCACCATGTGACAAATATACTGCTTGCAAATTGTGTACATAGCCCATGATATATATATATGTGTGTGTGTGTGTGTGTGTGTGTGTGTGTGTGTGTGTGTGTGTGTGTGTGTGTGTGTGTGTGTGTGTGTGTGTGTGTGTGTATGTGTACATATATATATATATATATATATATATATATATATATATATATATATATATATACATGCACACATACTGTCATTCAGATTTTTGTTGCCCTAATGTCACTGGATTATGAGCAAGCCTTTCACAGTAGTTAGTGGTGTCCTATAGTAATGGGACATGCTACTAATAACTTGGTGCATCCCCTACAGACACTCAACCAGTCACCTCCAACCCACCTTCCACATCTAAACCACCACAAGGTATGAACTTTCACTAACCTAACCCTAGAAAGGGATACTAGGAATTCTTCCACATCCGTAAAATGTCTCTGAGTTAATGGTCCACTTACTTGGTCATCTGTCTCTTGAAATTTCCTGTGCCTTGGTCTTTGCAATCTTGTCATATTAGTAATCCTGTGACATACCTGTACTACTATCTTATTATGGCAATCAGCAGAACTGACAGCCTGCACTGTACCTGTAACACTTTGTCAAGGAAGGCCTTGTATGCTTTACCCTGTCAAGGTTGTGCTGTATCAAGAGTGCATAGGCCCATCTGCCTACAGTGTGGTGAACTTTTCAAGCTGTGTACACCTGTAACTACATGGGATCCATACTGTCTACTAAATGACTGTTTCACCAAAAGTGAAACGACCGAGCACACTTTCTCAAAAGTGCTTTTCACTGAGAAAGCACTTTTGTGACAGTGTGCTCAAAAAAAAAATGTTGTTGAGATCGTTACACAGTGGGGATAAGGGAATATTCCCTTTTTCCCACTGTAGTGTAATCTCAGAGTGAGAATATAAAAGTAGGGTGGGTGGGGGTGCAGCATTCCACATGGGGGGTTCTGGGGGGCTTGCGTAAACGTGAGTTCTGTGGGGTTTTTTTTTTTTAGTTTTTTTTTTTTTTTGTACACTTTAGCAAAGGTGCTTTTTCGGTGAAAAGCACTTTCGCTGAAGTGTGCTCGGCCATTTTAGGTTCAGTGTTATGGGTGTTTGGTAGATAGTCCTGGATCCAAGTACACAAGTGGATCATTGTGTGTGTCTGCATGAATGCTCATGCCAGTTGACGATTATCTGATTACTGTTGCTGGTCACCATTCAGTGGCCATGGTCAGGTATATTGTTGTGTTGTCACCATTCAGACATTGTGTCAGCATGCTATCACTAATTACCATCTGTCAGAACTCTACTGACAGCAGTCTGTGTTTTATGTAATGTAGGCCTCTTATCCCCTGTAGCATGCCATGCTTTTTTTGTAATGACATGCAGTTACAGGTCCAACAAAGTAGGACAGTAACCTGGCCTGGCAGTGCTCCCTATTCCTTCTCAAGGTATGATCCCCCCCACAGCACTGCAACCTGTCCTGCTCTGTGCACTTTTCATTGCTAGGGAATAGCATTCCCCATCAGAACTGCTGTCTTATTTTCTATGCTCTCTTATCCACCTTAGGGTGATCCTCTACAGTGTATCAGTCCCGTCATGTCTTGTGTTGTTGAAACAAAGTTTCAACAAAGTTATTATCGCACTTCATTATGTCTTGTGTTGTCTTACACTATCATTTCCTCCTTGTTATGACCTACAGAGTGGGCAGGGCTATTTTAGGCACATAATTCAGCAGGACTCCTGCCTGGTACATACAAGAAACTAGCATCTTCCTATACCTGCTACACAGAGCTCACCTACTGGGGGAGTATGATGACCCTCACCTGGGGGAGCTTGTCAGGGTGCTGAGTGATGCGGCTGGTATCACCTACTCTAGTGAGGGGCGCAGTCACACATATAGAGGTTATACAGTGGGTGGCACCCTCTTTTTACAAGCTTTCTTCACATGGATTGTCACTGAAAATTCTATCTCCTGTAACTGAGTTAACTTACATTGTTAGGGAATGTTAGGTGGACCACTACTGTTTGTTTTACACTTGTCAAGAATGAAGGAGATTAAAGCCAAGAGGATAACCTGTCTATGGTGCAGCTTATAACTCTCTGTGCAGTATTATTTTAATAGTGTCATAAGTATGTACTTATCTATTGTATTTATTTATTTTTTTTATTGTTTCTTTCTACAAGATCAGCTGTGGTGCCAGCTGTCATGTGATAGTAGCTGTTGTGTTATACAGCAGCCACTATACCTTCTGGTATATCCCCAGAAAAACTCAGGCAAAGTGATGAAGGTAATCTTGTGGCAAGTGAACTGGAGCATGCAGTCCTGGCCTCTGTGGTATCTCTATGGGGGGGGGGGGGGGGTCATGGTTTTCCTCCGAAAATATTTCAGAGGAGTCCTTCTGAGTCACCACTACGGAAGTTTGGTGTCTGGAAAGGAGCAAAGTGGATTGGTGGCTGGATGCCTACATTGGCATACATAGGAATATAAGTAGATAACTAGCTAGATATATATGCACTTGAAAAGAAGCACCCCACAAATAAAAAAATGCATAATGAAAATGTCAGCTGATTTCCAAAGTGCAATAACACATATTGGATTGTGTGCTGAAATTATATTATTGTACTCCTAAGTTTGGAAATCACTCTTCCATTAGACCATACCTCTCAATCTCGTAGAGCAAGAACTCTGCAAAAAGCCATAAATAATGTGGGGGCAAAGGCCCAAAAATAGGGACACTTTAAATATTGCTCTTTTAAACTTAGAAAGTTGATAGAATAACAGATATTGCATTACCATGAGTTTTTGGAAGGGTATGAAGTCTGAAACTAAAATGTCTATCTTTATTTTTTTACTTCAACCCTCAATAATTTGCCAGTGATTTGCTAGAAAACCACAATTTTATAAGAAACAGACAAAAAATATGATGCAACAATCTGGACATTCTGTGAAAATCTGTACAGAGTTACGCAACTCATACCTAAAAACACTCTGGGTGCATGATAGTATCTCTTTAATGCACACCGCAACATAAGTTATTGCTTACGTATACAGTGCTGCCTCTGGGGTACAACATTCTGAGATGGGTTATGAGATAGGAGGGATAGAGTTCCTAGCAAAAGGCAAGAGATGAATGGGGAGGAAGCAGTCATCATTCTGGAAAGGAATAATTGGTTGCAAAGTGAGAAAACTGTAGGTATGCTCATTAGAATGCTGTGATACAAAACAAGGTGTCTAAACTCCTGGGGAAAGAATATTACAGCTACTTTTTATAAGAACACATTTTGAGTACGATATGGGAAATCATCTAAGAAAAAGGTTATCAAGGTGGCTCCTTATAATTTACCGACCCATCATTGCAGACCAGGAATTAGCAACAAAAACAGCAAAAGTACAGGCAAATGTGAATGTTTACAATTACTTCTCTCCTTTAAAGCTGCTTAGTACTAGAGGTAAGCCCCCCACACATCCTGGCATTGTGAGCTCCACCACCACATAGTTAACACTTATATATTCTAATCATTCCTCTGAGAAAATAGAATACTCCCAAGATTTAGCAATCGCAGACTAAGTACATGTACATTCCATATTTTTGTACATTTACTCCCACTACTACAGGACCTAAACTAAGTCACAAACTTTAATACCATTGAATATCAGGAGAATTATTTAAAGATAATTAGCGGAATGGAAGAAGAAATGTATTAGTACAGTTTGTACAGTCTATGGTTATATTCTCTTCAAACTTGAATGTAATGAACAGTCATGCTAAAGGTGTGTAAATAGTGTAAGGAGCACTTGAAGTGATTTGAGCTCTCCAGAGGGCACATCTTACAAGTGGAAGAAATGAATGCAGCCTGAACATAAATAAATATACACTTCTTCATTAACTGTGAATGGACACTACAGAGCAAACCCAAGGAAACAAACAGCGGAAATGAGGCAGGTGGAATGCACAGAGGTACTGCTGAGTGACAAGAATAGTGAATGTGCGGAGTATAGAGACAACAGTTTTCCTTCTATTTATCAAGATGTGTGCAAATGTATATGCATATAAATTAAAGGTTATTATTGGACTCACTGCAATTATTCTTATTTTTAAATGCAGACATCTTACCAGTTAAGGCATTATACAGGCAAAAGGGAGTTTTCTTTGGTGGTAGTTTTGCACATTGTTTGCAAAGGCACTTGTACTGTTTTACCAGTTGCATACTATAAGTTATTGCTTAAATATGCTCACTGCATCCTCAATCATAAATACGATTCTCTTTGTGACATACAATGTAAAAACTAAATGGCACAATGAATTGTGCATACTAATATGAAACACTTTTGAATTCTGAATTGTCTCATATTTTGCTGCAAAATAAACATTTGTTAAGATAATATATTGCATGTAGTATGTGTGTGTTTGTGTGTGTGTGTGTGTGTGTGTGTGTGTGTGTGTGTGTGTGTGTGTGTGTGTGTGTGTGTGTGTGTGGATGTGTGTGTGGATGTGTGAGTGCGTGTGTATATGTTATGATAACTCATTACATATCTAAAATAGATATATAATACACATGCACACATACACAAACACATACATACAATGTACATATACATATGCATATATATTTATATGCATATGCTTTGGTTTTGATGCACTGAGTCTCATTTAAATGTATAGTTGATGTAGTATCATAGGCCTATCTAGAAGAGCCATTCACTTTGTCTAATGTTGCTTTCATGAAGCACTGTCCTAATGTGATTTTTAATCAAATTACTTATTAAGTGTTGTGTGGTATGTATATGCAAATTATGGTATAATGGAGATTTAAGAACTTTTTTGCACTGCTTTGTCTTCAGAAATATGCCATATTTAATGCTGCAGAGTGGTGGGTGCTTAGCCCCCGCAGGTAGGGCTACAGAAGAGTATTGTCTCCTATAATAATATATATATTTTTTTTTACTTTAGATTAATCTCATTTCTTGCAGCTCTGTGTCATTTTTCTTTAAGGTGCAAAATTGAGGTTCAGTTGGTAAGCATATTTTTAATAATTACCACTTTTCTGTGATCTTAGGTTTGGTATATTTTGAGATGTGTGTTTATATGTGTTTAGATGTAGTGTTTCTATAGCGTTACACTCTAAGAACTTTGGGTTTGATAGGAGTCTTGATTAAATGTGTAGTCATTGTAAAGCCATATATATGAGATGGGAGATGAGCTTTTCAGATCCCGATCAGGATTTAGCACAACTGAGCTGATGTCTGAAGTGAGACAGACAGCAGAGAAGAAGTTAGAGATGAGGAAAGAGTATATCTGGGCAGAACTGCAATGGTTCAAAGTCTTGGATGCAGTGGTAGAACTGATGTGCACTATGTGGGTCTACTTCAAATTACCGAAACGTCAGTTCGCCGACACGCAGAAGAGGAACGCGAAAGGACCGACAACGCAGTTGACCGACATGCTGAAATCCCAACAGCTGGAAGACCGAGAAGGGGAACGTGTAAGCGCGACTTGGTAAGTATGCGATAGTGAGGGATTTTGGATTAGGGAGCGGACAGGTAAGTGTGCAATAGTGAGGGATTTAGGGTTAGGGTGTGTGAAAGGTGAGTGTGCGGTAGTGTCGGAGTTAGGGTTTGGGTAATGTAAGTGTGTGTTAGTGACGGGTTTATGTTTTAGGGTGGGTTAAGTAAGTTAGGAATAGGGTGCAGGTAGGGTAAGTGTCTGGTACTGTCAGACCTTAGGGTTAGGGGTGGCTTAAGTGAGTTAGGGTTAGGGTGCAGGTAGGGTAAGTGTGCGGTAGTGTTGGACCTTAGGGTTAGGGGTGGCTTAAGTGAGTTAGGGTTAGGGTGCAGGTAGGGTAAGTGTGCGGTAGTGTCGGACCTTAGGGTTAGGGGTGGCTTAAGTGAGTTAGGGTTAGGGTGCAGGTAGGGTAAGTGTGCGGTAGTGTCGGACATTAGGGTTAGGGGTGGCTTAAGTGAGTTAGGGTTAGGGTGCAGGTAGGGTAAGTGTGCGGTAGTGTCAGACCTTAGGGTTAGGGTTTGGGTTAGGGCTAGTGGATATGTAATGTAGTGTAATGTGTTGTTTACGTTTAGTGTGTCGGTGTAATGGTGTTCGGTGTTTTGCGTTGTCGGTATTGTGTGTTGTCGGTTATTTGGTGTCGGTGGTTTGTGTGTCGGCGAACTGGCGTGTCGGTGTTCTAAAGTAGACCCGCACTATGTACGAGGACCCAATGACACAAGTACGAAGAATGTTGGGACGTACACAGAGGTTCCCAGTGGGAGTGTGGCTGCTTCAGCATTTAGATCTGAGCCCAGTGCCATTCATACTGGTGATCAACTACCAGTGATGGGAGTAACGCATTACAAAAGTAATGCATTACTGTAATTTATCAAATTTTTAAGTAACTAGTAATATAATGTGTTACTTGTCAATATAGTAACACAGTAATTGTAATGTGTTACTTTTTTTAGTAACTAGTAACGCAACTGAATGCAAATGTGAATTACTTTTGCATTACTTTTTGCTTTTCAGATTTCCAAAACCAAAAAAAACAACTTCTTGATAATGCGGCATATATACCTTTAAGGAGGACCATGCATGTGTCCTGTGCATGGACGCATGCCACCACAGAAGTAAACGTTTAGTGGCATGCACAATTCAAGTGAAGTTCAAGTGAAGTTGCAGGCGGAATTGTACACAGCCATTATGGTATAGCGCGATTTTAAATTAAGATTTTTTGTGTGTGTGTGTGTGTGTGTGTGTGTGTGTGTGTGTGTGTGTGTGTGTGTGTGTGTGTGTGTGTGTGTGTGCGTGTGTGTGTGTGCGTGTGTGTGTGTGTGTGTGTGTGTGTGTGTGTGTGTGTGTGTGTGTGTGTGTGTGTGTGTGTGTGTGATGTGTGAGAGAGAGAGAGAGACTATAGAACCATTTGAAGGTAAGAGCATGTGTTTGATGTGAGAGAGAGACTTTCTGGTATTGTGTGATTGAGGTAAGAGTGCGTGTGTGATGTGAGAGAAAGAGAGACTACAGAAGGCTGCCCACTAGCTAACTGCTCGGAGTCTTAATCCTCTAAGCTAACTACCGCCAGGTATTTTTCCTGTTTAAAATGTAAGATTTATTTGCAGAAATTGCTTTGCATATTATTGGTAGTTTCAGTATATGAAATACAAGTATCTTTCTCAGAATGACCCTATTGCAGAAATGTGTTAAATATTTTTGCACATGCTGGAAATGTGATGAATAAAAGGAAATGTAAAGGAAAAACATTGAAGAAGGTTGTTAAAAGGTTCATAACAAATGCATGCATTATATGTTAATGTTGCAGTAATTAATAGTTACCAAACAATGTACGTTTAAAATTGGATCTGTTTAACCCTAGCTTATTTTATAGTCCATCAGCTGCAGTCCATTTTTCGACACTTCACTAAACCCACGCACGGTTGGTGTGGTTTGGTCACGAGGGCGAAGCCGGAGTGGCCAAACAAAGACAACCGTGGGTAAATCCAGCATTACCCACACCCAGAAGTGGGTTATTGCTATTATACAATTACATTATTTAAGAAAAAAAATAATTACTTTTCTTAAATAATGGCATTGTATAATGCCTCCTTGCTGCCCTTCTGCAGCTGTCTGGTATTCTGTGGCAGTTCTGATGTACTGTGCATGCGTATGCTTAGGCAGTACATCAGAGCTGTGGGCAAAAGCAATGGAGAAAGCAAGATCTCTGTTGCTTTTTGTAAACTGTCTCGCTATGTTAAAGGAGTTTAACATAGCGAGACAGCTTTAAAAAAAGCAACGGAGAATCACCGTTGATTTTTTTAAAAGTTGTTTCGCTATGTTAAACCCATTTAACATAGCGAGAACAGTTTTGAAAAAAGCAACGGAGAAAGCAAGATCTCCGTTGCTTTTTACAAACTGTCTCGCTATGTTAAAGGAGTTTAACATAGCGAGACAGCTTTAAAAAAAGCAACAGAGAATCTCTGTTGCTTTTTTAAAGCTATCTCGCTATGTTAAACCCATTTAGCATAACGAGACACCTTTAAAAAATGCAATGGAGATAGGAAGATATCCGTTACTTTTTTTAAAGCTGCCTTGCTATGTTAAACTTGTTTAACATAGCGAGACAAGTTGTAAAAAGCAACGGAGATCTTGTGTTCTCCATTGCTGTAAAAAAAAAAAAGAGTTATAGTAACGGAAAAAGTCTGGGCAACTGGACTTTTTTCCATTACTATAACTTTGATTTACAACATGCATGCTGACCAATCAGCGTGCACGTTTTGGAATATTAATGCGGGGTCATTGTATAATACATTTTTAAGTAACTAGTAATATATGGATACTTGTCAATATAGTAATGCAGTAACAATAATGTTACTTTTTTTTAGTAACTAGTAATGCAAATGTGAAGTGGCGTAGCTGGGGGGGGGGTGAAGGGCGGTCCACCCCGGGTGGCACTTTTCCCATTCATTCACATCACGTCTGTGCCTTGTCACACAGACTGTTGACGTTCATGTCCTCCTGTTGATATTTAATGTTAAACGTTACTTTGCCCATGCGAGCCAGGAGCTGAGTGAATTGATTGCATGTTTACACAGGAGCTGAGACGAGAGTGGATATATTATTTACAGAGGATTATTCAGCTGCAACAAGTATGCAAAATATGCAGCAAGTAAATAGATATTTTGAACAGCTCCTTGTATTTATATATGCAGCAGCAGCTCCGAGTCCTCCTAGTGTCTGCTTCCTCAAAGGCAGAATAGTCCCCTAGACCTAATCCAATAATGGATAACTTCAAATCTTAACAAATGGTGTCTGAAAAAGTTTTGGGGGTCAGTGTCATTTGAAAAGTGCATGTAAGCTTGGGATACCTATCACTGCCACATAACCCCAGAAGTGAAACAGTTGAGTAGGTGGATGGGAACTGTGATGCATGGTATTCCTGGAATGTTTTCAAAAATTCTACGGCCAACATAAACAAATCTGTGGCAAGTTCCTGACTTGCTGTCTCAGTTGGTGTTTTGATTTGTTTCCTGTTGATCAGAACTTTTGTTTAATTCCTTTAAAAAATGGTACTGTACTTTCCATGTCCACAAGTCATATTTTTATGCTGGCCTTTACCACTTGCCGTTGCTGCTGTCTGCCTTATGGCCTATGTTGAAGTTATCCAAATCATTTTGTGTAACTCTTCCTTTCAAAGTGGTCTTCCTTGTTGTGTGCTGTTTGTGTCACACCTTGTTTTACCAATAGAAGAGTATACTGTTTCCTGTTCAAGTCATAGTACGATATTTTAGATATTGTTTTATTTCTATGACTCAGAAAATACAGCCAAGTTTACTTCCTTGTAGGCATTTGCTTTTCTTAGCTTTCCAGGAAACCCTCAGAAAAAAGATTAGTTTTCATTCAGTGGTTGTTCTCAGAAAAGGAAACAAAATGACAGTGGACCATTGTATCATGTCACAAGAGATTCAAATTCTTGCTTGAAAATTGTGAGACCTGATGTGATTGATGTTTTTGGACACAGTGAAAAGCACTGTTTGCAATATTTGGGACTACAGCCAAAATATCAAAAAGTAGAGAAAGCCTGGTCATTTGGGAAAGCAGCTGTAACAGCAGAAATGTTTTCTTTTTCCTATTTCTCTCTTTCTCTGTCCACCATGCTCTCTCCTCTGCATATGATATACACATTAGTTTGTTGCTTCAGAAGTATAAATCATAAGCAAAATGATAAGGACATGTAGAGCAGTAGAATATCTGCATTATAGCTTCTCCTGTTTGTACTGCTATAAACTAACCCCCAACTTTTTACTTATCAAGAGTCTGAGTGCCTACAATGGGAATTCTGCATTATATTTTGCGGTTGTCTTTATGTGATTTATTTTGCTGTGTGCTTGTCTATAGTTCTAAATGTCATTCAGTTTTGGATAAGTAATGTTTGAATTGTGTATTTTATCTCTAGAGAAGTTTCATATGGCAAGGAACAGTTTATTATTAAGTCATAATTCAGAAATGAAACCTTAACAAATTACCAGAGTCTTGCTAGTGAATAATATCTGATGACTCACTGTTGGCCTTTAAAATACTGAATGTGCTAGACATCAGTAAATTTTAAGTATTTGCAAAGCAAAGATACAACTTGGGAGTCCTGATGCAATAAGCATTGGGGTTTACAGACCATGCAGTATATTATCTACCTCTCAGGAGTGGGGTGTACAATTTTTCTTTGAATATAACAGTTATAGCTAGAATTTAATAGCAACAGGATTTATGCGCCTTCTTGAATATAACAGCTGTCTCTATTTAGTCTTTTATAGTCTTTTTTGATGGAATACATAGTTGCTCAGCAGTCAATGCAGTTTTATTTATGCTTTTGCAAAGCAACAATATTTTCTAATGCAAAATCAAAATGTAAATGTTTCTTCATTTAACCAAATGTTTCTTCTGATAATCAATCAGCTCTGATATAATTTTCCAGTGTATTTTCTTTTGTTTTCAGTTAAAAAGAATATCTGAAACTTTACAAATATAGCTTTCTGGAAATAATGGTGCCTTTTAATTTTAATGGAGAAGGTAATATTGGATAACTTATTGTCAGAACTGGATAGGTTGGGACTTGAAATCATACATCAGCATGCATATTTCTATTTCCACCTGTAACATGATATTCTATAACAATATAGTAATAGCTATGAATGAAAAATTGTGTTGTGATGTAAATTATATAGATTTAACTTCAGCATTTGACAGGGTCATACACAAAACACTTATCAATAAATTAGTACAACTAGGTATTGATGTAATTTTGATAAGACAGCTGCATGACTTACAAATAGGACATGGCAATTATACGACTCCCCATTAATATTCCAAAACGTGCACGCTGATTGGTCAGCGTGCACGTTGTAAATCAGAGTTATAGTAATGGAAAAAGGTCCAGCCGCCCAGACTTTTTCCATTAGTATAACTCTTTTTTTTTACAGCAACGGAGAACAAAAGATCTCCGTTGCTTCACACTGTCTCGCTATGTTAAACTCCTTTAACATAGCAAAACAGTGTGTAAAAATCAACAGAGATCTTGCTTTCTCCGTTGCTTTTTTCAAAACTGTCTCGCTTTGTTAAATGGGTTTAACATAGCGAGACAGCTTTAAAAAAAGCATCGGAGATTCTCCGTTGCTTTCTTTAAAGCTGTCTCACTATGTTAAACTCCTTTAACATAGCAAGACAGTTTGTAAAAAGGAATGGAGCTCTTGCTTTCTCAGTTGCTTTTTCAAAACTGTCTTGCTATATTAAATGGGTTTAACATAGCGAGACAGCTTTAATAAAAGCAACGGAGATCTTGCTTTCTCCGTTGATTTTGCCCACAGCTCTGATGTACTGAGTAAGCATATGTATGCGGAGTACATCAGAACTGCCGCAGAATACCAGACAGCTGCGGAAGGGCAGGAAGGAGGCATTATACAATGCCATTATTTAAGAAAAGTAATTACTTTTTTTCTAAAATAATGTCATTGTATAACAGCAATAACCCACTTCTGGGTGTGGGTAATGCTGGATTTACCCACGGTTGTCTTTGTTTGGCCACTCAGGCTTCGCCCTCATGACCAAACCACACCAACCGTGGGTAAATCCAGCATTACCCACACCCAGCCATGGGTTATTGCTATAGTATCATAGAACAACTGGACAGGTGAAATCCTTGGTTACAGTCAGGGTGTCCCACAGGGCTCTGTCCTAGGCCCTTACTTGTTTATATTGTATCTTTCAGACCAAACTTGTTCATCTGAGGTGTTCTGCAGTCTATATACAGATGACCTGAAATCGGGTAAACTGATTACATGTGTTACAGATAAGGTATGTCTACAAATAACTTGACTAAATTGACCACTTGGACACAGGAGAATAATAGGCTGATAAATACATCAAAAACTAAGCATATGACATTTGGAAGACATAAACTGAAAAGTGAGTATTTAATACAGTACACAGTGATTGAAACTGTAAACTCATTTAAGGACCTGGATATATGAGTAGATTCGCCTATGAGTTTTTCTAATCATATCAACCAATTGGTGAATGATAGTTATAAAACTATAGGTTGTATAAAAAAGATTTATAAAGTCTAGGAAAGCAAAAATAAGGAAGTCATTGTTTATTAGTTACATTAGACCCAAACTTGAGTATGAAATAACAATATGGAAACCCTATAAGAAAACAAGCATGAGTAAACTGGAAAGAGTACAGCGGAAATATACCAAGGGCATCCATGGATGTGAAAAGTGAAGTTATTATGAAAGACTAAAATATCTGAACTTGTACAGTGTCTCCTACAGATATCTAAGAGGAGCTCTCATTCAGGTGTACAGGGCATTTAGAGACAACTACCTCTGGGAATGTTTGGGGTTATCAAAAAAAAAGTGAGTGTGGAGCAAGTGTTGCCAGTTTAGCGATTTGACTTGTTTGGTTTGACTTATTCTCAGGTTAGGGAGAGAGGGAATGTATTCGTATCTTCTTTTTTAAAACTCAAAAACTCTAAAAATGTAAGGTATGTTTCTGTGGAGGGAAAGCATAAAGTGTAACACATGAAAATTGAGTTGTTCATACTGTACTGTATTTCTTCGATTTTTTTTTCTGGTTGCTTGAGGGTGCCAGTTGCTTGAGTTCTGGTTCATTGAGAGTTTACTGTACTTTGGAGTCTGGGGGTTTCAGAAGGTCACAACTTACTTCTTAGTCTCACAGAGATGAACAATAATCATTTTTGTCATCTACTCCCTTTGAGCCTTAATAAATTCATTGCAATCTTGCTGAAGGTGAATGTAAAGACTTTTTCAAAATAGTGACTAAAGATTGATGATCAGTGTCGGTTTGAACAGGTCTACCATAAATGTAGTCACTGAACTTGGAACATGCGAAAACAACTGCTAAAAGTTCATTTAATATAACATAGGCAATTTAATTCTTCAAGGGCAGCAGGAACTGAATTTGTAGATGTAAAGTTCTTTGTCGGTAGCAACCTCTTCATTAGTTACAGTTCTCTTTAATGTGAAAATATTCAGACAATTTTTACTTCCACAGAGATTGTGCTTATTGTTGACTGATTATTGGTGGATTGTAATGACAGATGTTTGAGTGGCCTTTTATGGTTGAAATTTTCTGAAATGGGTAGTAGTTGGTAACTTCAGGCAAAGTATGTAAAATAAATGCTGACAGACACAAACTATGCTTATAGCTGCTCTCCCCTTGAAATATATCATGTTATATTTTTCAGGTGTTGCTGGATACCCCCCGATTCTTAACCATGATGTACTGTGCAATGATCTTGCCAGAAATGCAGTGCAATACTGCTCAAACTCAGATACATAATGCAACTAAATTTGTTGAGGGGTTGACAAAAACACACAAATATCAGGTGATTATTGACAGTCTTCCACTAAGAAGGGCAGTAAAATGTTTGTAGTATTTTCCATGCATCATAATATGATAATACAGAAGGAAGATTGACATATTAAGTACATGGTTGCAGTACAACAGGTGTCAGACCCTACAACAACACCAGCAGCAGCAGAAGGCAATGATAGCTAACAGAAGCCAAGCAACGTATGAACTTCAGATTACCCACGTGCAGGTTCATCCAGTTTCTCCATGGCATCAAGGAGCATAACCTTGCATATGAGTTTCTGCTAGTCACTGTCCATCCATCACAAATGGAACTATGGATGCACTATGCTAGCCAGAATGAGCTCTTCACACTCTACAAGGTGATTGAACTGAGCCTCATTGCCTTTAAGAAGAGCGTCAACTAGAGGCACAACAAGCTTCACAGACTGCCTGACTTTGGACAATTTGTTTTTCAGGCAAGTAATGGTGGGGATCAGGATTCCCATGAAGCTTTTCAGCTCTGACTGCAGGATGTCCACAGCCATTGCCAGGGGCTGAACTGCGTGCACAAGGTGAGCAACAAAGGCAATTTCTGCAGGCCTGAAGATGGCATTTCCAATCCATTCACATATCACATTCAGCAAGCCTTCACCCAGAGTTACAATGAGATGAATTCTCTCTATCACGTAGAAAGTGGAATTCCATCATGTCACATTGGGAATAATCAGCACCAGATCACACTTATTTAGAACCACCTCAGCAGCTTGGGTGCTGCGACTAGCATTGTTCCAAGCAGCACAGCATTTGGCCATGGTGCTTTGAATGATCTTTTCATACTGTGCATCATTACAAGCAGATTCAGCATCTTGAATGGCAATTAGATTTAATGCGTGTGCTGCACATCTCAGATAGGGAGGTAGTGAATAGGTGCTCTCACTTTGCCCTGACTGACTCAGCATGGCTGTCACACTGTTGTAAATCACTTTGCCATCGTCATCCTCATCTTGGGACAGAATGCTTGTAGTTTGAGATCTCTCACATTCTGTGAAGACATTGAAAGCCTTTACAAAATTGCTACCATTGTCAGTAATTGTCGCACACACCTTTTGATCTTTCTTGTACTTGATGGTAATGCTTTCAAGAGTTGATGCTATGAGATAACATGTATGCCTCCCCTGTAATCTGCAGCATGACAAAGCAGTTGACTTTCGTAGAAGTGTGTCACAGTTGATCCAGTGGGTGGTGATGCCAAAGAAACTACGATTCTGATGGGTCCAAATGTCAGTTGTAGTGCGAACAGTTGAAACACTTGCTAAAGTTTCCATCAGATTTTCCTTCATATCACTGAACTGTTTCTCCACTCGTTCATTGTGTAGTCATTGCGAATAGTTATATAAAGTGATATTTTGGTTGACTTTGTTGTGTTAACAGTCTTGTTAGACCTATATGACATTTTATGTATGCATTTTTGTGTCCTTGGTATTAGTTTTAGCAGATTAGCCTAAAGTATGTTGTTGAAAATATGATGGGTTGTTACTTGTTATGGGTCTTGTGCTGCTGGCTGTGTGTACTTTGGTTTAAGTATTAAATTGTGACTCTCTGACTATATGGACTAGTCTGTGTGACTTTGTAAACTGTAAAATGCTATTCATCATTTATTGATTTATTTATTGCATTTGTTGACCAGGAAAGTCCACTGGGCCTAAGAAGAGCCCATTTTCAGTAGAGGCCCAGGGAGAAAAGCTCCACAATATACAAAGCATAACAAAATTGCATTCAATAGACAATAAAATACAAATGAACAATGTTGATATATAGAAAATATTTACATAGCAAGTGTAAACAGCATATGTGTAACAGAGATTATGCACATGAACTATAAGCATGTTAACTACAAACAAAGGTTTTAGTGTGTTAGAGAGAAAGGATGTACATAGGATGAATGTAAGGTGGGAGGTAAATAAGTAGAAAAGAGATAGTAGAAAGCTACAGTGTGATGATGTGATAGTAGAAATGGCAAAGTAAACAGATAGTAGTGAGCAGGAAAGAAAGATGAGGAAGTTTATGGGATATGTGCAGGATTAGGGGAATATAGTAGTATGAGGCTAGAAGCACAGGGGTATAGCTATACAAGTACATAGCAGGAGGAAAAGATTGAGATGGAAGTGTGAAGTAGGTGCGAGAGAGAAACAGGAAGGTAACAGAAGAGAGTTGGAGCAAATATTTACAGAGGTAGATAGTGATAGGAACCTAGAGAACCTAGAAACTACTGTGTATACAACTTTAATACACTCGTATTCATGTGCAGTAAGCGTGTATTCCTCGCACACAAGTACTGTGTGAGTCAATCTGAATATGAGAATCGATAAACCATACTTATGTAAAAGTAACTCAAAAGTGACTAGTTACTTTAGTTAGTAACTAGTTGTTGTTGCGTCTTTCGGCTTTTCCCGGTTAGGGGTCGCCACAGCAGAACTCCAGCCCACTAATGATTGGCAGTGGATTTTTACATGCCGAGTTGCCAGCCCTGATGCACAACCTTCAACTAAGGTACGCCCATTCACGCAATAGTAGTATATTACTTTTTTAGAAAATAATAAGTAATAGTAATATATTACTTTGGCTTAAAAGTAACTAGTAATAGTAACATTACTTTTAAAAGTAACTAGCACAACACTTTCAACTACATTAGCAAACAGGGGAAGAGCTGCTGTATGCATATGATGTGACATTAAAAAAAGACTCTGAACAAGAGCATCAACAAAACAAGGAATGCAAAATGGATGGCATAAGGGAAGAAACTCAAGACAAACAAAACAGATGTCATGGCAGCAAATGGGGGAAATCAGAAGAAGCTGAAAATGAGATAGAAAGGGAAACAGTGGAATAGGTTAACAGCTTCAAGGAGGAGACGGACGTCTGAATGAGGAGGTCAAAGCTACAATTAGAGTAGCTGAAGCCAAATGGCACAGAGTGCGAATGATTGTGTGTGATGGAAGAATGCAAAAAAAAAACTAAGAAGTTAGGGATACACCTGTATGGTCCAGATACCTGGTCAGTGAAACCAGAGCAGCTGAGAAAGCTAAAGGTGCTGGAGATGAAGTGCCTCAAATAGGCAGTAGGATGTACAATCTGAGAGGAATAGCAATGATGAGGTCAGAGCAGAAACCAAAGCAGCTCAAATTGAAAAAAAGGTCACAAGATAGATTACTATGGGCATGCTAGCAAGAAAACAGAACATGATTTGGTGAAGAAGATTTGGGAGAGATTGGAAGAAGGCAAGGGAAAATAAAGAGCTCCAGTAAAGAGATTAATGGGCTGCATGAGAGACCTGTGACCTTGAAAAAGGTAAGAGGGTGGAATTGAATAGACAAATATGGTAACAGCTGATACAACACCATGACCTCATGTAGATAATGGGGGAAAAATAGTGTGAGTGTGTGTGTGTGTGTGTGTGTGTGTGTGTGTGTGTGTGTGTGTGTGTGTGTTAGTCTGAAGAAGTCCATTGGGAGAGAAAGTATGAAAGTGCAAACTAATATGCCATCTTTTTGGCGTTATCTACTGGAGCGGACTGTCTGGTTATTTTATATAGATATATAAATATGCACACACACACATACACACACACACACACACACACACACACACACACACACACACACACACACGCATATCTTTTCTCAACTGATGAAGAAGCTGGCTCAGCTGATCGAAAATCAGCTGTACTGGCTTTTGAGCAAGATAGCAGAACAGTGGGGTTTGGGAAATTTTGTCTTTCTCTACAATAGTGCAATCCCAGAACTGGTATATATAATTAGGAGAGGGTGTAGGGGTGCAGGTCGGCTTGAGTGTATGACACATGGTCTGCTGCTGACTACATCAAACCTTAAAACTTTGAGCAAAAGTGTGCAAAACCTCAGATAATCTAAAATTAAAAAAAAAAACATTTTTTGCTGCAACCACAACCCCATGCAAATTATATATACCTCATCCAAGACCACACTACACTGCGAAAAATGGAAAATTCCTCTACTCCCTGCTGTTCCATGATCTTGCTCAGAAAAAAAAGCTGATAATATGCAATCATCTGTACCTTTTTCTTTGCAATCAATTTACTTCTTGACCAACTACATGACACTCACATTCAGACAAACATGTACACACATACACATACACACACACACACACACACACACACACACACACACACACACACATATATATATATATATATATATATATATATATATATATATAGATAGATAGATATATATAGATATACAGATATGGTGATATAATGTGCATCCAAGCTTAAGGTTAAGGTTATATGATCATTTTCTTAACTATGGCAGCATATCTTAATGACTGCATAGAATCATAGTCTTCCCAGCTATGGTATTTCATAAAGGCAACACTCATAAACTGAAAACCTATCAATACTGCTGAATATGGTAAAAATTCTTTAAGTCTCTTTCTCTCTTTCTTTTTGTGCAAGCCTCATAGCTTTTTGTATAAAGTATATTGCCAGTGACAGACTTAAAATAAATACTGCCATATGCTTTCTATCATGTGCAGAAAAAGATGTATTTCAAGCTAGGAATTACAGAACTGAAACCAGAACCAGTGCCATTTCCTTCATTTTTATTTAAATACTAATGCTGGATTGTTCAAGGAGCAGTAGCATTTAACTGGAAGAACTTTGTGGTTTTCAACACATGGTAAATGACAGCTGTTATCTTGTTGCATTATTGAGCAGAATCTTTCAGTGCACAAAAACAAAACCTTTATTCATCCATTTTACCTTTCTGTACAAAACAGTTTTGCATGGAAACGCTTCATTATTACATAGAATTGCTTGTTTTCTAGATGTAAATTCAGATAACTGTGATATAGTGTTTATATACACGATAGTCAGTTCACTGAGATATATAACAAAATGTATTCAGTATAATTAGAGGAAGTCTGGTGAATTAGTCAAGACAAACATCTGTTCTAGATGCTGTGTCAGTTTCTGTGGAACACTAACTTGTTACTGGAACTTATTAACAAATCATAATGTCAAGACAGCTAATATCCTTGTTATTAACTGTTGCTATATAACAGATACTGGTGACTTCATCTGGGCTCTTACAGTGATTAGTTCACTTTCATAAGTAAACTGGCAGCAGTTAATGAACGGAGTGCCACAATGAACTCGTTATTACTTTCTTCTCTATTTGACATAGTGTTTTAAAGAAAGCTTAGTGACCTTTTTATTAAACCACAGCTGAAAGAGATGTACCCAGGATTCAATAACATCCATGTAGGTTCCATGTAGAGCCTCCATGGAATGTACCCATGTACACGGCCATAGTTCCCCCTCGGCAGCGCGCCATGCTTATTAATCATGGTGCACTGCTGAGGGGAAAAGCATAGTAACAGGAATACTGAATCCATGTAAGCACAAGTATAGAGGCTATCCCGAGGTTGTGGATTGTCCAGGGAATTCCTGGTCAGGTCAGATGTTATATACAGGGTGATACTGCCTGTAATGTACCCTGCTACTGTTGAAATGTGCTGTGCATTAATATTTTGTGTTTTCATTTTCTTATTTTTTTAAATGTCCATTTGCATGTTCGGCACAGAGCGCAGCAGTGCTAAGCTGCACTGACATATATACAGCTGACATCTGCTAGACATCTAAAAATGGAAACTAGATATAAATAATTATTAAGTTATTTTTTTAATGTCTGTTTGAGTGGCGCCACGAGGAGTGCAGCAGAACCAAGCCATGCTTACACATACACTATTGACAACTGCTAAACATCTAATAATAGAAACCGGATGTAATTAATTATTCATCTCTGGTTTGATTTAAGCCCAATTGCATGGCGAGGTGCAGTGCTTAGCAACAGTAACAGGTACCTTAGTAGTATATGTGAAGGTATACTTGTTTACATACTATCCAATAGCTAAATGGGTAAAGTCACAGCCTAAAGCTTAGTAGGTCCCGAGTTCAAGACCCTAGCACTCATACCATTTTTTGAATGTAAATTAATTTTTTGTGTACTTTATAAACAAAATTGTTACATTTGGAAAAGCTGCACGATGCTAAGCACTGCTTAAACATAGTCAATGGAAATTCTTGTTTGACCATTGCTAAACTTTGCTAAACACGGTTGTATGAGTTTATGCGAAGTTCAGCTCCACTAAGTGGGTTGGCACGATGCTAAGCAGCGCAAAACTTTTTTGAATGTTGCAGTATGACATGCAAGGATGGGAAAACAGCCTATATTTAGGGCAATAGGCAGGAATTCTGTAGCATTCATTTGAGTCTGTCTAACTGTTGGTTTGCCAGGTAGTGTTGGAAAAGGTGCGTGCTTTCGGGTGCAGAGATGGGGCATGCTGGAGTCCAGGGTTTTTGTTGGGCTCCTGGTACGCAATTAGGAAACTAGGCTGTTGCAGGTCAGTTGCCAGGGCTCACAATGTAAGGCTGAGGTCTGGGATTGATTGGCCAGGGAACTTACCAGTGCTACTGGTATCTCCCGCACTGCTGAGTAGTGTCATCAACACTATGATGACCTGAAGAAAAGAAAGAGAGGAACTTTGGACACCTGGGTCCAAGAGGCCAGAGATGTGCATGCTCCAGACATATGTAATTATTTCTGCCAATACTTTACTAAAATACATACTGAATCTGTGTAAAACTGCTATGCATAATGGTGTGCTTCTCTAACAACAGCTGCAGCTGTGAGGGCTCACAACATGCAGTCACATGCCGGGCACCTGTCCAGGATGCACCATGAGTGTGCTAAGTATGGATATATTATAAAAACTGTAGTGCAATAATAATAAACAATAAAAACTGTAGTGCAATAACTAATAAACAATACCAGGAACAGTAAGCAATAAGGTGTAAAGCAGGATTGTGATGTCATAACATAATTTCAGTAGAGCTGTATGCATTGCATATCTATTGTAATGTTGCTGCAGTCAACAGTAAAACTGCAATAACTGTGGAATGCAAAACTAATTGCTTGAAAAACATATTTCACAACCCACAGTATGGTTTAAGGCTATCTCCAGGCCACTTTCAGTCAATAATGCTCTCTTTTACTCCCACTCCAGGAACAGAAATTATAAGGGTGAGGTAGTCCACTTTAAGGGCAGATACCATGTGTATACTTCATAGACATTTAGTAGCAATAGCAATAAAGTGTAAATCAGGATTGTAGTTTCATAACAAATGTGTATAAATACTTGCAGTATGGCTGTATTTATTGAGTGTCTGTTCTAATGTCACTGCAGTGAACTGTAAAACTGTAATAACTGTAGAATGCAAACTAATTGCTGGAAAATGTATTGTACAACCCACAGTATGGTTCAAGGCTGTCTCCAGGCCACTTTCAGTCACAAATGCTCTCTTTTCCAACCAATCCAGGAACAGAAACCATAAGGGTGAGATAGCCCACTTTATGAGCATATATCATGTGTATACTTCACAGACACTTAGCAGCAATGCCAATAAAGTGTAAAGCAGGACTGTGGTTTCATATCAAAATGTGTCTTAATACTTTCAGTAGGGCTGTATTCATTGCATGTCTGTTCTAAGTTGCTGCAGTCAATTGTTACATTATTTGCAGATGGCCCCTGCAGTCACAGCTTTTGGGTTCTACTCCCACGCCTGCCAACTAAGACAGGATGGCTGCCTAGTCTGTTTAATGTACACTAACATACATCTCGACTGTCATGATTTTTCATAATGTAATTACAACTGCCCGGTCTGTCTGGTCCAGGATTAGCAGATAACTGATTACCTGGAATGCAATGTATTGTTAAATCCATTTACAGAACATCTTGGTAGTCATGTATGTGCACATTATGTGAAATAGTTCCATATAGTTGTGTACCCGCATTTCATAGTACTTGGCCTACACTGTCCCATGCTAACAGCTTGAGAGATGTGTATGTGCTACGTCATCTAGAGAGGAATTGTAGTCACTGTACTCACAACTGACACTGCACGCCTGTAGAACTATGTATTAGGGGTCTTTTTAGGGATGGTATGTTTCTCTCTCTCTCTCTCTCCCTACCCCTTATCTTCTTTAATTTATCATTGTTATTTATTATTATGATTTACTATTAATATATTTTGTTAAACTAACTATATTTTGTTAAACTTTAATATATTATTATTTATTATTATGATTTGATATGAATATATTTTGTTAAGCTAACTGTTTTGTTGCCCTTATGGGTTATTTCAAACTGGCTTGCTGCTAACATACTTACTGTTATGTTACTTAATATTATGTTCCACATAATATACCTTAATATGTATCTGGATTCATCAATATTATGTTCCGTTATGTTAATACCAACATTGGTTTGGTTATTACTAACCTTAACTTATTGTTACAACAAATTTACTACAGATCATCAAGGTAGGCTGGTTTCCAGTGATCTGCCTACCTTGCCTTATACGGCTGTAGCATCAGGCCCCAGCACATCTGGGACCTAGACTGGTGTTACCCCCTCTGCTGCCCTTGCACTACATGTGGCGTTGGGTAGTTCTGCCCCATGGGATGGGGATGGGCCCCCCTGTGGGAGAGGTGGTGGAGGGAGAGTTGTCACCCATGATGAACTGCCAGTTTTGGTATGCAAGATCATGTTCTGTGGGTTTGGATGATGCCTGCATTGGATGGAGAGCATGATGGCCACCCTGGTGGGGCAGGCTTGTCCAGGAGGCCAACCTCTACCACTGCTACACCCAGGGCAGTGATGGAGCAGTGCCAACATTCTCATGGGTGGGGACATAACTCATGCTGCTCCCTTGTGGAGGCACATGGGAGTGTGATTCCACAACACCCTCCCCATCCAAGGTGGTCACCTCCCTCTTGTGTCACACACCACCCCTGTCTGCTGTCTTGCCTGTTTTGTCTGTCTGCAAAAGCTACCTCAGCTATCAAACTTAGCTCCTCCACACGTACCTATGTCCCTTACCCAATATTCCACTCTCACCTTAAAAAAAATGGACACGCGTAATCTGGTCCAATTGGCTTGACAATGCAGTTATGTTGTCCTCACCCCTCTCTCTGGGGCTGAGAGTGCAAATTCATCTACAAATTCTGTCAAAGTGCACAGTTGTTGCTGTACAAGAAATGGATAGCCATGGTCCTTTCCTACACCCTTGCTGGACATCCCTACCTGCCTTTCACTATGTTTTCCCCCTGCTTGCACCCCATTTCACCACTTTCCTATCTCCCCATTTTTCTTTTCTTTAAAGATTTTTTGAGCAATGCTACACATTGCTAAGCTTAGCTAAATGGAGTTATATTGATATATGTGTTTTAAATGATAACAAATACGTACAAAATAAACACATGTCCCCTATTTCAAACCAAGATCCTCATACCTGCAGACCACTGCATTAACCTGCCACATCACACAGCTGTTAATTAAAGCAGGTCGTTTAAGTAAAATACAATAAGTGCAAGTTACAGTCATTAAGCCAGTTTAAGCAGAGCTGTGCATTGCGCAGTGTCGCACAAACTTGCTGAAAGAGAAATGGAAAAAAATGGGAGTGTAACTTGGAGTCTGGTGCAAAAGTACACCAGTAAAAAGCCAGACACAAAATAATGTATGTAAGTGAAGTCTCTAATAACAGGTAAATGTACACGTTTATCAGTAACATTTAGAAATGCACCAGCTATAACATTAATGGCAACATGTTCAACTGGGACTCTGGTGGAGAAATACAGCCATATAAAGCCATTCACATAATGATGGATATAAAAAAAAGTATGTCACAGCCTGTATGTGTGCACTTATATCTTGACAAATAGACATGTTCTAAAGGTGACTCAGTAGCTCAATCTGTTAAATGCTATGCAAGCAGTAACTTTTGCCACACACAGTCCTGGGTTCAAATCCAGTGGTGTGTAGCATTTGAATTACATTATTGTGAATCCAGCAATTAATGACTGAGTCATGCACTCATTACCCACGAAATGCATTCCAAATCAAATGTCTATATTTCACTAATAGAAGTCACAGGCCTGCAGATAGGAACACACATCACATATCCCTATAGCAACACTATAAGTGCATAAAGTGTCAGGTCATGCATTAATGTGCATTCACAGAGGATTTAAACCCAGGTGCAAATGAGGCCCACTAATATCAGAATGCAGCGCACAATCCTTTCATAATCACATTACAGATTAGCACAGCTGCACAAATAACATATACATATGAAGCCCCTGCTAGTAACAAGGAATGCCAGCATACACATTCCAAATGAGTACCACAGTGTAACACATGGCCTGACAGTTGCCTAAATGGTTGAATTAATGTTATATTTACCCCTATGTTGCTCAAGGATACAATAAATATGTTACTTAGTACTCTGTTAGTGATACCATTTGAGTGGAAGGGATACCCTCACTCTGGCTCTGCTTCAACAACAAGGCTGACACAGTTATTCTTACAGCTTGTTGTCCACCAAAGTGTTCTCACTCTCTACCTATGCCTATTCCCTGCAGCGGCATTAGCAGCCTGTAGTGCACATATTTGTATGTAGAAGTAGCTGATAAAGATCTACCCCTTGCAATGACATAGTCTTCTTACCCCTGTAATGTCCAGCACAACATATCAGAAAGGGCTTCTAATCTACAGGAAGCCCTTTTATCTTGTTCAGTGGTTGCATGTCAATGGCTGATGATACTGCAAATCAGCTGTGTTTGCTGCAATTAGCATTTCAAAACCGCAGATGGTTTAAGAGGCAATCACCTGGTAATGGGAAGCATGTTAAAAAGGCAAACAGCTGGCTATGGAGAACCAGTCTGAGACTTTCTTCACACAGTAAATGCATTGCCAAAAACTTTATATATCTGCACATTTCAACAGATGTACTCCATCAGGTATGTAACCTTTTTGCTCACAACATGATGCATATGTTTGAATATCCTTAGGGCGGATGGGAATTACAGCATTAAGGCTTTCTTAGAACTGTGATAATGACATGTCATTTATCTCCACATTTGTTACACCTACAGAGGACATACATCAAGGGTGGAATGTTTTTTGTCAATGTGGCGCACTGGTCTCGTGGAACTCTCCCTTTATAGTGGTTGTAATAGCACACTGCTATTTGTCTGACACTGTTGTTTTAACATATTATCAGGGGTGTTGCCCCTAGGGGACACATTACAGTGGACTCCAGTGTTGGGTGCATAGTCATACAGCAGTGTCTGTCATGGCACACATGGGAATAGCTGACTATTGCAAGTATCTTAGTTGTATCTACACACTTAATATGTTTGCACACTGTGGAATATGACATGTGTGATCAAGCAGTGGATACTGCCAGCCATTATGCTCATGTTGTATCTCTACATTGTGTACTTACATGTATGTGATCCTGGCATGTGTTCCTATTTTGCTGTCTTTCAGGAAATATGTATCCCAGATGCCATCCACCTTTCACGGATGCTGAGAATGATATAACACCTGAAGGCCTCCATCAACACCATGAACTCCTACTGTCCAGGGGGAGGCAAAACAGGGAACAGTGGGCAGCATTGTGGGATGACCTTGTCCACGACATGAATGCCATAGGTTATCAGATCAGGACATATGAGCAGGTTTGT
Organism: Protopterus annectens; assembly: GCF_019279795.1. Taxonomy (NCBI): domain Eukaryota; kingdom Metazoa; phylum Chordata; order Ceratodontiformes; family Protopteridae; genus Protopterus; species Protopterus annectens. The sequence continues at coordinate 1,083,238,376 of NC_056735.1, forward strand.
GCAACAGACATGATTAATGCTGCATGTAGAAGAGCAGCAGATGTAGCCAGGGATCATGGTGTCACCAGTGGAGGACCTGCAACAGAACACCCACTCTCAGCCAATGAGGAATTCCTGGTGAAACTAGGGACACACAGTAGTACATCATGGATGTGTGTGCCACAGTTGCCACTGTAAAGGAGCATCCAGGTAAGCTTAGTTTTATCAGCATTGGAAGACAGTAGCATTCAGTGTGTCAGGATGTGCATACTGTTACATGGGTGTCAGGTCTTTGTTCTTTGGGGGAGGGGGTTTAAATGCAGTTTGAATCTCATGCTCAGATTTTGATCAAGATAATTACTGTAAATGTGAGATATATAGATGCATTACCTTGTTATAGTGCAACATGCAGTGGTAATATGTATCTATTAGGGGTGGAAATACCAATAATTTATTAGAAATTAAAGAATATGAATGGATAATAAGACTAGAGGCTGATCGCCCTCCAGGCTTGAATTCTGCAGTTAATTTGAAACTGATTCTTGTTAAGTTACAATGGACTAGGTTGTGCTGTTAGGTATATATCTGTATACTTATATATATCATGTATGAATGTTTTGATTTTATTTTATGTTATATATGTTTTTATACTTGGAATATGTTTTATAAGTGTATATTGTTATTTTGTATGCTGGTCACATGATTTTATTGGGCTGCATGTCATGTGATTGCTCTGACTCTTATTTAAATTTGATTGTTTTATTGAATGGTTGTATGAGTATTGAAGAAGGGTAGTAACCCGAAAGCTTTGCTATTTCTTAAAGGTGTTTTCTCGATGTTTGGTGTTCTTTATTGGTTATTATATTGCAGCATTTTGGATTTTGTAGGTATCAGACAAACCCATGGTCCTGTTTTGTTACATATGTAATTTACGACAATGTATTCCCTAAAGTGTCATCCCATGTCTGCTGCCTAGATTGTTGTACTGTCGCATGATTGCCAACTGCACAGATATTTTTTGCCTGTTCACATGTTAGACTCTTACCTATGCTTTGTAGATGTGAGCACACTGATAGATGTGACATTATTGTCAGGACAGTACAGATTGTCATATGTGTCAACTGTGTGGAGTCTTCACAAATGTCAACAGTGTACCTCACTGTTGCTGATAAGACTGCTGTGTAAGGAGCTTTTATTTACAAGTAACTACAGCTGTTTGTGGGAAAGGTAGTGTTTTCATGTCCTACTATATGAAGTTGGGTTTTAAACAGGTCTTTATTACTGACAACAGTCTATAGGAAGGATTTTACATATATTGCAAAATAGTACTGCAAAGCATATTAGGGCAAGTATTAATTTACTGCTTTTCCCTTTCTTATCACATGTGACCGGGGGGGTTGGTCTCTGTCCCCTACACAACCTGATGTCAGTGTCTCTTCTGATTCTGATGATGATGGTGGCCACAGTAAGGCACAGGTGGGGGTTTCAGGGGCTGAATATGTCCCAGAGATTGACATCCCTCTTTTGCCCTCATTGTCACAACACATAATCATTATGCCTACACATACCCAGTCCCCAGAGGCTACAGATATTGGACAGTCAGAGGGTGGGGACATTAAACAGGAAAGTGTGGCAACTATGACTCCAGTGAGTGTAAACACTGGTTCTAGCCAGAGAGCTGCCGAGGTTCCACACAGGCAGATTGATAAGGGTGCTTGTAGGAGGCCTGCTTTCCTTTCACCACCTGTTGCAGGTGTCAAATCATGGGTCACTTGGTATATGTTTTGGGCCACCATGGAGGCACAGCCACATTCTGAAAGGGACTCCAGATGTATGCTCAGGATTATGGATGCAGCACAGTCTGACATCTGTGGCTGCCTCCACCACATTGGTGACACCCTGGATCAGTTCACTGATGTAGTGGAAAGAAGGTGGTCTGAAACAGATCACAGAATATCTGTCTTGGAACACACATTGTCTGTGCTGGAACATCTGGTTGAAATTGAGCATCAGATGCATGGACGTAGGTCAGCAACCCCATCTGCTGAGAGTCCTTGTGGCCATGCACAATTACGCTGCCATAGTGGCAGTATATCCAGCACTACTGAGAGGAGTATGCTGTCCACACCAAGACATGGCAGGCCATGAGCTCATGGTCCTGGGTGTTCCCATGGAGGACATGGTCCCAGAAGACAGCAGTCACTGTCAGGTACTAGAGCTGCTTCTGACCTTGGCCATGGAGGTGCCAGTGCAACTCCTGGCAGAGCCAGTTCCCATGTTTGGGGGCAGAGACGATGAACTGTCACCTCTACCATGCACAGTTTAAAGCTATCCAACATACACACATGCAGGGCTAGCACTGAGTTTGACTGTGTTCATGCACTCACACACACACCACTGTCAAATTCAGGTCACATACAGACACACATGGCACATTTCCATGCTCCATCTTGCCTGCTTCCCTTCCTGACTAACACACATGCTTTCAACCTACTGGGTCAGCCTAGGCTTCCTGCACCTCCACACATCACTCTGTGCAAGTGATGATACCTGTGCCAGATCCCCATCATCCTCATCACTGATGCAGGGAAATTAAGCTATCTCTCTGATGCACAGAGTGACTATTTAAATTAATATGTACTTTTGTAATGCAGTGTTGCTTTGCCATGCCACATGTACTGGTCACTGACTGAAACTATATGATGATATTTGTAATGAGTAATCCACATAGTTTTGTGTACCTTATGTTGTATGATGTTGTAATGGCTGTATACTTACACAATGAAAGATGTGTCACAGACCTGTTTAAGTTTCAGTTTCAGGAGTCTGTAGGGGACACCTATGGATACACAGTGGCAATAAACTCATAAATGTCACAGCAGAGTATGTAATGTCAGGACAGAAGAAGTATGTCTTCAGCAAGGTACAGCATTATATGTGCATGGCTCCATAGGTTCATATGTGTATAACAGGCTGACAAGGACAATGGCATCATCCAGCCTACTTATGCATCCCTAATCTATGAACTGGTCTGATACCCTTGATAACTGTCACCAGGGTTTCAGGTGCTAACACATATACAAGCTGTGGTGATGGAGATGACCCATCTACAAATTTCCTGTGTCCATTACAGACATTTGTCCTACACCAGTTATGAATGCCTCGTTGTGCATCCTATCGTGTAACGTGCACATGATGTGTGTTACTGCAGATGTGTGCTTCACATGCATGGGGGGGCCTGATACATATAAGGTGCAGTGTCTGTGTTACATACCTGTCTCTCCACCATGTACTATTTATACCACAGTGATGCTGTGGGTGAGTAGAACAGGTAAGATATGTTTTTGTCCTGTCTTGGATACATGGGAGGTACACAGTGGGATCTGACAACTCCATGTATGGCAGCCATACACATACCCTTCAAAGCATGTAGGACACAGACTACATGTACAGTCTTGAGTCAGACTGCATAGGACATGTTATCTACAATGTATATTGGCTTACCATGGAACCTGTGTGGCTGCTATAGTTGTAAGACATGGCTGTGTAGTGACATAGCAAAGGTGGCATTGCACTCAATGACAGGTGTGATGAGTGCCACATACAGTATAACAATGGCAGTCTGGGATTTACATGCCGTACCTTTCTGTATAGGTTGTACAAAATTGAATTGATCCCCACATCTTACCAACCAGTGAAAGTCAAAGGCTATGATACTCTCTGTGTCCATAACTCCATGAGTAATGGCTCAACTGTGTGTGGTGTATGGACACTACCATATTTTCCAGGGGTGGGTGACTTCCTAAAGGATAGTATTGTGCAGTCGTTGTCATTTACTATTTTTCAGTGGCTCTGACAACAACTGAATGTGTGTCTCAAGCCATGCTGGATAACCGTTGGCTCTGTGTGGGATTCAGAGACAGCACCTAATATGCAATCACCTACTAATGTAGTCAGTCAGAGGTCACTGACAGCGGCTGTGACTGCAGAGAAGGGAATGGACACAAGGGGTACTCCATTAATGATGTCTGGGGAAATCCACTGTTGTCATTGTAATGTAGGTCTCCCAATGCTATCTTCTCAGAATATGACTATCAGACACTTGCCGATCCACCAGCTGACATCCCACTCTGTAATTAACCTAAGATGCAAAAACCAAACGGCTGCAGGTACACTGAGGTGCCCAAAACACGCAACAACAGCAAAAGTAAATTAAGGCACCAAAGTTACACACTGGAAATCAGTCACTGTACTTTATTGCAGAAGACAAACGGTAAGCGCTTTCACAACTTAATGTTGCTTCATCAGACCACATCACTACAACTGATGCTTGGTTAAATACTAGGACAATTAGTATGACATCACAATTTAAAGAGATATTACTCCACTAACATAAGAACATATATCAATATCCATAAGAAAAATACATAAAATATATAGAAAGGTGTGTATGTGTAAATATGTTTTGTCAGATGTTAACCCATTTTTTGGCTACATTCTCTGGTACGTCCGTTTCGTGGATGATGTTTTTGTCTTGTGGAAAGGGCATGGTGAAAATATCAGTAATTTCATTGATTACCTGCATAGTACTACAGACTTTTTGAAGTTTACTTTTACTTTTTCTGATACATGTGTTAATTTCTTGGATGTGAGTGTCATCCTTACTGATTTAAAGCAGATAAGAACCAGTATTTATCACAAACCTACAAGAACCAATGCCTGTCTGCACAGGTCAAGCATGCACCCGAGACACATACCTAGAAATGTCCTCAAAGGACAAGTCTATAGAACCCTACGTCTACATAATAATGATGAAGAGGCAGTAGTTGCTTTAAATAAGTTACAAGACGAATTTCAAATAAGAGGCTATTCTAGCTCAGAAATCATTAGAGTGATAGCAGATGCATGGAAATTGAGATCTACAAGATGTAAACCATACATGAGCTCTTATAGTGCTGATACAAATATACCTTATGATACAAGTATTGATAGAAATAAGTTTAGAATAGTTTTTAGATTTGCAAGTGACATCAATAAGTATACGGAAATTATTAAAAAGAATTGGCACTTATTACATGAAATACCAGGTCTGGTTTCCACAGTTGGTGACACCCCAAACTTCAGTTTTAGAAATAATGTGTCTTTAAAGCAGCAGCTCTGTAATAGAGAACATCAGTCTTTTAGAAAAAATCTCTCAAACAGACAGGGCACCTTCCCATGCAGGAATTGTGCTGCTTGCCAGCATGTCTACACTAAAAATGAGTACATTCATCATGTGAAATGTTTTAAACTTTATACGAAGAATTATTATGATTGTAAAAGTGGCGCTACTAGTCCCGTTTAGTTAATGTATCAGCAACTTATTCGATTGTATAGAACTAACACACATACTTTTTTAACTTCAAGGAGCTTTTTATAGTTACCATTTTTTATAGTTACTGTTTAATCTAAATTTAGTTATTGCTAAGAAGTCCATGAGAGTGTTGTAGGCATTGTGTATTTATATGGTTATTAGAACAAGCTGATTTTTAAATATAACATTTTTAAGTAATTTAGAAGATTAGCATGTTATTAACTTAAATTAGTAAATTGTTAATGGAATAATTGTTACCCTATTTAATGGGGAAGTTGTAATAAATGAGTGTTTCATTTTTCTATTCATCACTGAATTTGGACAGTTGGTGTATTGCATCTGTACCGCATATTTGCTGGAGGCGTCTTCCCTTGGCGTTTTTGTTTTTATGATTGTAAAAGTGTCGATGTTGTTTATTTTTGTTTTTGCCAAGTATGCCATGCCTATTATGTAGGCAAAACAAATAGGAGCTTTAAAGAAAGAATGTTAGAACATATAAGGGACATACGGAACCAGAGGCAATCAAATGCTCTAGCTAATCATGTCCTGAATACAGACAGTAGCCATTGTTTTAAATTTTTAATCTTACAACAAATAGCAAGGACAAACAGAGGTGGTGACGTAGAAAACTACACTGAAGAATTAGAACAACAATGGATCACTAAATTACAAGCAGATAGATATCCTGGTTTGAATGGCTGCACCTCATTAGTTCCTTACCTTAAGGCCAGGTGCCTTAAACACTAAAACATGAGTTTTTTATATATATATATATATATTTTTCATTGTACTATTACGGTTATATGTGTGTATATGTATATATATATATATATATATATATATATATATATATATATATATATATTTTAATAACCATCAGGGATGACACCCCTCCTTTTTTAAATATTATTGTTTTTTTAAATATTATTGTGTGTAAATACACACCTTTCTAAATATTTTATGAATTTTTCTTATGGATATTGAAATATGTTCTTATGTTAGTGGAGTAATATCTCTTTAAATTGTGATGTCATACTAATTGTCCTAGTATTTAACCAAGCATCAGTTGTAGTGATGTGGTCTGATGAAGCAACATTAAGTTGTGAAAGCGCTTACCGTTTGTCTTCTGCAATAAAGTACAGTGACTGATTTCCAGTGTGTAACTTTGGTGCCTTAATTTACTTTTGCTGTAAATAACCTACACAGTTTTCAGCAAGGCCTGCTGGCCTAATGTTGTCAAACACCTTGTCAGGCCATGGTAAGTGGAGGGAGTCATATTCCCCTCATCCATTGCATAGTTTGACAGTCACTGAGGTCCACCGGTTAGGGTAGGTAGCGTGATCTGGCCTTGAGCAAAGCAAACATTGTGTGGTCCAGTATCAGTAGGTGTACAACTTTGTTACTGTTTGTATCCATGCTAACTCCTTTCATGTCATTTCATATCACACAGCTCAGAGATTTGGGGACACTGCCTAGGACTGCATGCTAGTTGTCCTTTGTGCAAGTACTGCAGTTACTTCCATCATGTTCCAAGAAGAGAGTCAATCAAGCTGTCTGTACAGAGCACAATCATGTCTGGAAAGTGTAGTATGTATACCCTGTGAAGGTAAGGTGGGAGTTTTACATGGATATTCTGCAGTTGGACACTACCCAAGTGGTGTGTACTGGAAGGACATAATTACTTTGTGAAGACTATGGAAAGCAGGGCAGTCCACAGAATTACTAATGCTGGTCTCACCAAAAACAGTCTTACATAGGATACCATGCTCCGATGCATTTTCTGTCATCACATGCAAAACGTTACTACAATGCTCATGATGAGAAGCAAGGCACAGCCTCTTTGTTCTTCCACATAGCTGTCCAACATCATGAAAGACTCTGTTGGCTTCACATACCCATCTCCAGGTAGATGCATTGATTAGCAACCTGGGCACTCAGTTAGCTTTTGCATGTATTATGGCTTCTGTTCCAGGGTTGGTGATATGTCACTAAGGAACTGACAAGATGGTGATTAGGAACACCGCTATAGTGTCACAATATAGTGTGCAATGTCCTATGACAGATATGTCAAGGCTTTCTATAACAAGCAGCACAGTGGCAGTGATCCATTGTAGGTGACAATTTCACAGCAAGTCATAGGTTTATAGGCTCATAGGACGATACTAGGCTATTGGCCCGGAGGCCCTTATAAGCCTAGCCAAGAATTTCACTCATGTTCCCACAAAATCAGCACCTGTTTTCCCTGTCTAGCAGGGACACAGGTGGGATCCCAGGGGTATATTTTCTAATTCCCATCCCGTCATCCAGGTTTCTCTTAAACAGGTCTACTGAGGTACTCTGCTTGACATGGAGATGAAGTCTATTCCACAGATGGGGGAGTCATTGGGACACAAATCTATCCCACTAACAAGTTCTATTAATGTCACAGACCATGTTGAGACCTTGTGTGCAGGTTGCATGAGTGGAGTTTGACTTACGGATATGCAGCAACTCCATCAAGGCTGAAATATCCTTGCATTCCAGACACAGGTCACCTCTGAGCAGTCTGTATGAGACTAAGTAGAGGGTTTTAGCCTATCTCTATAGGATAAGTGTTTGAGACCCTGGATTTTCCTGTTCAAGAACCTCTGTTGTCTCTCCAACTGCTGCATGTGCTTGGCAAGGTACTTGCCGAAGGGGGTATTGTACATGATAATGGGTCTGATAAGTGAGGAGTACAGGGATGTTATAACCTTGTTCCTGGATGAAATACCCGCACTTATGAGGTGGGCCATGCAGAAAGCTGTCCGTACAATGGAGGCAACATGGTGGTCAAAATTCAGGTTGCTATCAACCTGGGTGCCCAAGTCCATCACAACTTATTGCATGCTTTGTAAGTTGTTCTTAATGTAATAATTAGTGGGGACACCATTTTCCCCAAAGGGGATAATGGTGCATTTCTTGGCATTTTGTTTTGAGGCCATGCCTCTGGCACTAGGCATTAGTTTGGTTTAGGCCCTCTTGGAGGATGTTCACATCACTAGGGGAATTTATGACAGTGCCCAACTTGCAGTCATCTGCAAACTTGGTCAGCCACAGACCACTGATTTTAGCTTGCACCTCAGAAAAGTATATCCCAACCACCAGAGGCCCCAAGACTGATTCTTGGGGTACCCTGCTTGTTACAGGTCTACTATGAGAGGTGGCTTCCCCTACTTTGACTGATTGGGTTCTATCAGTGAGCCATTTAGCTACCCATCTGGTAACATATAGGTTGATGCCTAGCTGGGAGAGTTTATCTATTATGCCCGTGTGGGGAATAATGTCAAATGCTTTGGCTAGGTCAAGGTAGGCATGTGCACTGTCTTGCCCTCATCCATGGTTTTTGTGACTGTTTTGAAGTGGGTGACCAAGTTTGATAGACACGATCTCCCTTTGACAAAACCAAACTGTGTGGGATCAAGCATTTGAAGGTTGTCAATGCCCTTGTTTATATGGTCCATGATAATACATTCCATGGCCTTGCAGATCAGGCTAATTAGGCTGATTGGCCTATGATTGCCTGGGTTGGTGGATGCTCCACCTTTGTGCAGAGGGATGACAGTGGATGCCCTCCATTCTGCTGGGACAAAGCCAGTGCACAGGCTTTGATTGAATAGGGTGCCTAATGGTGCTGAGAGCTCTTGCCTGAGTTCATGTAGGACACAGTCAGGAATGCTGTTGGGTCTCATGGAGGCTGTAATTTTTGCTTTTGAGGGCATTAATAACCAGCTCCCTGGTCATGAGGGGAAGAGGGCAGGTGCTGGGGATGTTGTAGTTTACTGATGGGGGATAGGGGTGAAGTTTTCACTGAGCTTGTCTGCCAGCAGGTTGGTTATATCTATGGCATTTGTGTATGCAGTATTCTTGACCACCAATTCAAAGCAGATTTGGAAGTTATCTTTGAGATTGCAGACATATGCAAAGAAGGCCTTGTGATTGTCCTTAGTGGATAAGTTAGCCTTAGAGGATTTCACCAGTGATCTTATTTGCTTGTTCAGACAAAGGAGAGATTGCTTCCATCTTGGCACCTGCTCCTTCTTGGTCCTAGACAGCAATTTTTTCCTTTTATTATAGAGTCTGTTTATTGCTGCTGTCCACTAGACTGGTTTACTCTGTCTTGAGAAAGATGATTCGGTCTTGTCGGGTATTGCTGAGTCCATGCAGCTATATAGGTGCTCATATAGTTTTTTGGTGTAGGCTTGGACATTAGTGCTTGATTAAACTGAAGGGATGGTGGTTGTGAAGCTGCTTATACCTGCTCTCAGAAGGTTGTAGTCAGCTTTGGAAAAGTATTTTTGTTCGACCCTGGCAAAGGGGGGGGGGTCAGGGGAGATGGTGACTTTGAAAGTGATTGCTTTATGGTCAGATATTACCAAAGAGGATGACACTGTAGGGGTTCTACAGTGGCTACTCATGTTGGTTAGTACCAGGTCCAGGATATTTTCACCTCTTGTGAGGGTGTTGGTCAGCTGATCAAATACATTGGCACTGACAAAGTCGAGAAATCTCTGGACATTCATGTTTGATCTAGAACAGGTCTTCCACTCTATGGTTGGGTAGTTAAAGTCACCCAAGATCAGGGTAGAGGGTTGAATCTTGATGGATTCAAGTAAGTCCAGATAGGTACAGTGGGCCTCCTGAGTCATGGTTGGGGATCTGTAGTTAACTATGATTTGAATAGGTGTTTTGTCAATAGTTAACTGCATCTGGAGTGTCTCCTGTTTGTTTGACAGGCATTGTATGCTTGCGAGGCCAGCGTAATGTCAGCAAAGTTGAACAAGTCCTCTATGCATGCACAGGTATCCACATCTTCACTGCAAGGAATGCCTACAAACACTGTGTGACCCTAACTTTGTAGGACCTGCTAATGAGATGTGGAAAGTGTCCCCACCCTTCTACTCCTATGACACACAAACACAATGTGTGACAGATGCGACTGCATTTTAAACCTTGCTGCCATGGTGTCTCCAACATCAGTCATTACATATGTCAATGAGCATTTTGCCAACATGTACAGCTCATATCCTGCACCACCTACACCCACAACACACACACCTGCATGTGTACAGGTCTTTACCAGACACATTGCCAAACAGTTACCTCATAAAATACTGCCTCTGAAGAGCACAGTACACTTAATATTACATGCAACGCTCTTTCACCGGTCAAACACCTGAGGCAAAACACAAACTCACACCTTTTAGTCATAGGTGATTACATTGTGAGACACACTGATGTCTGTGTCAACAGGCTATATATGGGAAGGATCACAGTTAGCTGTCTGTGGGGCGACACAATATGCCATACCACACATTGCCGCAAATCAAGAAATATAACTTAACATTATGCTGAGATCATAGTTTCTGCAGGAGTATACAACTAGGGATATACATCACCAGACTGTATACAGACACAAGAATGAGCTTAACCACTCTGTCTTTTGTGGGTATGTGCATACCTTTCAGCTGCAGTTGACCCTCACCTAGGATGATGGCTTCATACATGCAAATTGATGGAAGCCAATAATTGCCTTATCGTGTGATGTCCTTGTAAAGGGATCTACTACATGTCTGCCTGGGACGCCATGCTCAAAAGACATCAATGCTTTACCAGTGATGGTCTTCATCTCTCAACCCTGAGATTTGAAGTACTGGCTTAGGCTGCTGACACCCCCACAATGCATCTTATATGCACTGGCTGGAGAGAAAACTTTGTAATACAGCATCATGGTTATGCTCCTACACACTGGGAATGGCAACACTGAACCCAACTCTATGGAAGGTGTCCGCACCTTGGAATATGCAGACGTGTGCAGTCAAGGACATCTGGTTTAAGGCTGTGGACAGCACCACAGCCATACCAGACTACATGGCCTTCCACATGTTCAGACCTCAAAATGACAATGTGCAAGGTAATGCAGGTGGTGTATACATACTCATTAAGGATAGCTACACATCCAAATTTATTGAAACACTGTGATTTCCCAGAGACACTGCAGGTGCCATTCACTACTGGAAGGGCACACAATCAAGCATTTGCCAGCTACAGAAGCCGCTCCATGAGTCCAGACACCCATTGTGCATATTTGGATCTACGTGTATCTATCAAGATATATCATTACACCATGGTTTGGGGTGGCATTATATGACCACCATCTGTGTTGCTTAGCCATACTGCAGCTCACTTGCCCAAAGGTTAGTCCATGTCTTTAACTACAATGCCATGGAAAAGTGCTGTGACATCCCCACAAGGAGTACCAACATAATGTATCATGTGTTTACCAATATGGATGATCACTGCAGCCCCCTCCCCCAGTGTGAGGTCATCCCTGGTGGGATTTGACCACAGATCAGTCTCATGGAAACTACCAGAGCTAACCCCCCCTTGCAGACAATACAGACATATATTTCAACAAGGTAATTTCTTACCTTTTGTGGGATGGTTTACATAGCTTGACTGCACTTCCCTGTCATACGAAATAGGCAAGCATGCAGAGCTCTACACCCATGCATTATGTAAGCAGCATTACAACAGCATGGACTTCGTTGTACCTCACAGGAGGAACACAGGTTCCTCATGGCACAGCTAATCTGCCTCATGGACAACTGCCATTAGCAGGCTGTACAATAAGAGGTGGGCATTGCTGTGTGACAGTTGGGGTGAGGGTGCCCCCCTAAAATGGAGGCTAAAACAAGCACATAGTATTGTTGTGACATTGTGTATACATGGTAAGTGACAAAATTAGCCACCCTCACAAAGCAGAACCACAACGTACAGTGTAGTTGCATGTGTAATCTCAAAGAACAGCCCCAGATTGATGAACTCGTACATAATGATACCATATAAAATGGGTCTGTCCTCATAGGTAACCTGTAGTCCCACAGGTTCTGTGTCAGCTTCACTTCCCTGTCCTCAGCACCTGTGCCACATAACATTCCTGCAACCTGTCCTATACTTTCCACATCTACAGAGCAGGTCATAACTGGCCTCTGTATGGGGGATACACAACATCTATAGGACATGCTAACATCTCAGGCTGCATCTTACATGGGATCTGACAAGGATTACTAATACCACTGGGATCACCTTGCCATCATACCGAAACCACTGACTGCACCCCAGCTGACTGGACAACAGCAACTATTATACCCTTGTACAGAGGTGCTGCACCCACTGACCACCAGAACTATAGACCTCTTTGTCTGAGATCCGTATGACAGTAGGGCCAGTCATCATGGAACTGATCAGCACACATATATGTGATCTACACACAGTTGACTGTACACAGTTTGGATGTATGACAGGGGGATCATGACTGTTAAACATGGTGGACATTTCCGAGGCAGTCACCAAGGACCTGGATGAGGGGACATCAGGGCATACATACCCCCGGAATTAGCCAAGCCATCTGACTATATCTCCCACTTAGGCATCATTTACAAAAGCACCCACTTAGGCATCCATGATAATATCATTTTAGAGGTCACTAGGTGGCCCAATAATGGCACACACACTCAACATAGGGACATCCACCTCCAATAGCTAATCTGTGAGCATCAGTGTTCAGCAGGCTCAGTCCTGGGTTGTCTTCTGCTTGGAATCCATTTAAGTGCAATGCAAGTGAATGCTGAATATCTGTGGCTAACAATGTTGGCTGATGCCTGCAAACTGTGGGCACTCATACAGTATGTGAATTATTTATATATCCTACAACCGCATATTAATGAAGACATGCCTGTTTACATACTAATGGCCATAAACTCCATGCAAATACATATGTAGTATCATTTTCATCAATAACACCTATCTAACTGGTAAACAGCACATCAGTCACAACATGTGATGTATATACTCAGGAGTGATACAGCTGGGCACACAGGTCTGGCCACACATATTTACAACTAATGTGCATGAGATCACCATGTCTCACCAGTGGTATGACAGAAATCATATGTCATAACTGTGGGCAAAGTCACCCATAATTTACATAATTATAACCTCCATGTACTCTTCCCTCATGATGCCAATATCTGAGTGCAATGGCCATATGGTAATGTACCTTCCCAAGCACTACTGGCAATTGCACACAACAGTATGGTCCCTCACAATAGAACTTCACATCTTCAGTAGCTGTTAAATGAGGATCATCTGAAATCAGTGCTGTTGTAGCCTGTGGCATATAGACTACTCAAAGGTGATTTCTGCCTTGCAAATAGGCCAATGTGTGACCCTGCTTCATTGTAAATGCTGCATATCTGTAGGTGGCATGATACATGGATTAATCACTCTAAGGACATTAACCTAGTATGTGACAGTAATACATGCTGGTGGGAGAGATCTGTCTAGCAGACTTTAACACACCTTTCAAACAGAACCCTGCCTAATGGCAAACAGAGCACCTCAGTGCACTTCATCACATGCCATCTGTATGATTGGCTGGGTGACTGTCATTTCACCACAGGGCTTCTGCCTCTTTTCCTCTTGGACTGGGGTAATATGTGTTGATCATGTAAATACGGGTATAAAGTTGTGTAGGATTGTGAGGGCTGTATGGCCATTATGCTAGGGAAGTTCAAACATTCTATGGTTCCATAAGCTGATGTAAAATACTCTAACAGCCACATACACAAACCTGGCTACATTGAGGATAGCACCAGTTCCAATTACTGCTTATAGGACATGGCACACACATAGTGCAAGTTGGCTGAATGTAGATTAGAACACTTACCTATCTAATGGTGCACACTACCGATCACACACAACACACCTCATGTCTTCTATTACTATCTCTTCTGGACATATGCTTGATGACATCAGCAGGCCTAGTTGTGGTCAGGTATTTGGAGGCCCACATCACCTGCTACAAATAAAAAACTGCAAAACCCTACTTCTTTCTAAGTTACTGAGGTGATAATATTTATACCATACAGACACACAGAGCAAGTGTTCTGGAATGAGATTAGAACCCCTACCTATCTAGTTTTACACGTGATAGATCACAGTACTTATCATGCACACCACTGCTTAAGTCTGATATTACAATGGCAGCTGCATACCTCTCACCCATACTGAATTCCATGGTATTTACCAGTTTTGAGTGCAAAATAATGGGGTGCCATGAATTTCCAAATGGCCCCTTTAACTCCCATTTTTTTTTTTTTTTACAAATGTAAGCTTGAGCTGATGTCATCAAACATTGCCAGCATATTCTGCAATATCTTTACTGTGCAGGGGCATATGTAATGAAATCAGCTTCATGAGGCAGTTCCTGACTGCCTGTTGGACCCATAGATTGGGCCGGGAGTTTCAGACCATGTGGGTGTTCAGTGGAGTAGTGTGTTTGCTTGAAGAAAAGGCTAATTTGTGAACAACGGACTAGAAATGGACTTGCTGAGTTCTAGCAATTGTCATAGGGATTCTTCTGTGGCCACAGAACTTAATCATCCCTGAGCTTCACTGATGGTTAGTATGGAGAAGAGTTTTCATGAGGCATTGAGGCTACAGTGAAAGCTGCAAACAGGGAATCTGCCATTAGAGTGAAAGGTACTTGCAGTCATAGAATATGAATATTTGTCAAAAAGATCTGACTGAGTTTAAGCCATTAGTTCTTGATATTACCCAGTCTGCCTCTCTTCTCCACTTTTGAATCTCTTATTGGTTAGGTAACACTTCTCCATCAGAGAGGTGAATTGTGAAGAGAGGTGAATTGTCAAGTTTAATTTTACAAAGGCTGTTGTTGACCAAATAAAAAGTATAGTTGGAAGCCTGGATGGATAATGAGGTGGGAAAAGACGCTAATCCTGAACAGTTTGTGGAATGCAAATAAAAAAAGACTGGCACTGCTGTGCTTAAATTGTTTCATTCTGACAATTCTAAACCCTTTGTGCTGCTCCAAGACATTGCATTCACATCCTCTTAAAAATTCAGTTAGTCTAATTTCATTCAGTTTTCTTTCAGACTAAGTAAGAATCATTAAAAAAATAAATGACATTGCCTACACTTACTCCAGTCTAGTATCATTCCTGAGCTGTGTGTTGAATTGCGTAAAATTCTGACCGGACATTTACACTATAATATAATGACTTATTTGTTCAGCTAGAGCTCCTTAATGTTCCCAATTTTTGAACCCAAAAAAATATCCTCAAATACATGTTTTCCAAGTGGTTTTATCTATGAGACTATGCCATATCTGTTACCAGAGCTCTGCCGCAAATTAGGGACAGCTCTGGGACCCACAGCTGAGTTAAAAACATTGAACTAAAAATACAAGTAAATCACACTGCTGAAACCAAATAGAATAAAAAACTCTGCAGTTAAAATATTGAATGTATTTATTCACAAATCTTAAAAAATAGAGAAGTGGCTTAAGCACTTTTGTCTTAAACTTTAAAAGACTTCATCAGATCATTTTATCATTTGTGGATAAATACGTTCAGCAATTTCATTGTTGAGTTTCCCATTCTATTTTTTTTAACAGTGTGAGTTAAAAACACATCTTCTTTTCATACCTCTCAATCTCTCAGATATATAGAAATGTCACTGATGCTCATAACTATTCCTTGTTGTATTGTGTTTCTACTTACCTGTGGTTCATGTTGTGAAAAGAAAATCTGTTGTCTATCTTAGTCACCTAGTTAACAAATAAATAAATCCAATAAAACATCAGAATTAATTTGTTCTGTGTGCATGAGTCTGTCTGTATCTGTGTTTTAATACTATTGTTATCTTTTTCATTTGTGGTGAGTCATTCTCAGCTTGCACTGCTTGCCACAGAGCAAGAAATCTGGACAAAGCCAAAAATAATGGTAGGACAAAGGCCCGAATATAGGGGCAAATTTTTTAAATACTGATTATCCTATAAATTCAGATACTTGCCAGAATAACAGTTTTTTTATTATGTATTTTCTGAAGGATATGAAGTCTGAAATTCAAATGTCTACCATTACCTATTTATTATTTATTGATATCAATCTTCATGTTGGTTTCCCACAATTCCACTAGGGTGGGTGGGTTTACATGATTATGTATGCAAATTTTAAGTTAATCAGTGTCCTGATTTTTGGCCAGTTGTTCCTACTTTTTACGGGCCTTTGTCCAGATTTGTGATGTTTCCAGGTTGAGAGGTATGGGCACCTGGTAGTCTTAAGGTAGATGACATCATCAGGCCTTGTAGAAGAGGGCAGATTGGAAGCCAGCAGCAAATTACAGAGCCAAAATGTGCATACCATTGCAGTTTGATAGTCAATGACAGATTCTTGATTGCCTTACAGGGGGATACTCATGCACACACATACACAGCAAGTGTCCTGGAGTGAGATTAGAACCCCTACCTAGCTAGTCTTACACACTATAAATCACAGTACTTATTGCATGCACCACAACTTAAGTCTGCTATTCTAATGACAGCTGGTAGTCTTAATGTAGATGACATCATCAGGGCTTGTAGAAGAAGGCAGATTGGAAGCTAGCAGCAACTTAAGGTAGATGACATCATCAGGCCTTGTGGAAGAGGGCAGATTGGCAGCCAGCAGCAACATACAGGGCCAAAAAGTTTAATAGCCAATGAGAGATTCTTAGCTGTTTTGTGGGGGAGATTCCCATGCACACACAGGTGCCCTGCAATGAGATTAGATCCCCTACCTATCTAGTCTTACATACTGTACATCACAGTAATTATCACACACTCCATAACTTAAGTTTGATATTTGAATGGCAGCTGGTAGTCTTAAGGAAGATGACATCATCAGGCCCTGTAGAAGAGGGTGGATTGGAAGCCAGCAGCAATTTACAGGGGCCAAAAGTGCATAAGAGTGCAGTTTGATAGCCAATGAGGTATTCTAAGTTGTGTTGTAGGGGGATACACATGCACACACAGTAAGTGTCCTGGAGTGTGAGTAGAACACCTACCTATCTAGTCTTGCACACTATAGACCATGGACCTTATTGCACGTGCCATGGCCAACATCTGTTTTATGTATGATTGCCAGCAAACTACTTGTGGATTACTCAAACTAGGCTTGTGTTGAACAGCATCTGTGGCCTGCAGAGTGATACTGCTTCATACTGTAATCTTCATTTAGTATCCTAGCATTCAGATAACTGTTATTTATCCTAGCTATGTATCTACAGTTACCAGTATGGCCATATGTGGCTGTTTGCACTTGGATGGGCAAGCCTGTGGGCAAGAACAATGTGCCCTGTCCATGCATGTATAACCAACATTATACATTACACCACCAATCTGCCCTCTTCCAACAATGAGGTCTTGTGAATATTAAGGAACACATACTAGTGGACTGGGTATCTGTAGTCCAATGTGGATGTTACTTTTGTCCAAATAGCCCACTATATGTACTAGCATTAATGCAAATCCATACATACAATACCATTTCACAGTAATCCTTTCAAGTACTGTGTAGGTTAGAGACTTACCTTGCAAATGCAGTAGTTGATAGAGCCATATGTCAGGGATGACTCTGTCTGATGCAAGCAGTACACACCTGATATATGGATAGGTACAGGTTGTGTGGGTTGCCTGGCTACAATTTTAATATATGTATGTGAGTAGGAGTAAGGTGTCAGCCCCTAAGTCCCTAGGCTGTCAATGGATGTGCTATGTATTTTCTCGTAGCCAAAGCCAGGGTACACTGAGCACACATACATCTGCCTATAGAAACATGGGCAGGGGGTTCCTCTTCCGAGTCCTCCTGTGACTGTGGCTGTCATGACATAGGCAGTGGTGGGGGGCTGTGTATCCCTTTCCTTTGCTGATCCTGCTGCAGCTGTTTCCACAGTATCATATTGTGTAGCATAGTACATACTGTGAACATATGTGCACATATGGCTGGAGAGTACTGCAGGGCTCCACCAGATATATCGAGGCACTGGAACTGTGACTTCAGAAGCCCAATCACACACTCTATGATGTTCTAGTTTGTGAGTGTGCTTCATTATGGCATTCTTCTGTGGGTGTGTGTGCATTTCTGATGGGTGTCATCATCCATGGTTCCAAGGCGTAGTTAGCATCCCCCAGTAAATAGCCTTGTGGAATGTGCCCCCTAGCAAACAACTGTACAGCTGTGATGCAAGCCAGATATGGGAGTCATGATAACTGCCAGGGGTGCCAGCACACACATTCATAATACCCTGGGCATTGCACATGACCTGGCAGTTGATGGAGTGGTACCCCTTGCAGTTGATGCAGATTCTACCCTCTTCACTGGATGGTGTCTTAATGTGTACATGAGTGCAATCTATGGCACCCAGTACTTCAGGATGGTATGCTACATGGTAGAAGTATTGCATATTGCTGGCCCTCACCTCAGCTGTGAGGAGAAAAGAAATGTTCTCACTGGCATGTATTAGCATGGCATCCAGGAAATGGTGGAATACCCTGGATGCAGATGCCTGTGAGACCCCCATCATGTCCCCAGCTAGTGTCTGGAACGTACCTGTGGCTAGTGTCCTAAGGGGTACACATTTCTTTGTTTGCACTGGGATGGGTTCCCCTCTGTTGGTTCTGGGACTGAGTTGAGGGTGGTAGAGCTCACTGAGTTCTTGTAGTATGTCCCTGTCTACCCTGTAACACTCTATAATCTCCAGCTCATGTAGCTCCTGCAAGGTTACCCTGGGTCTGAGCACTCTTTTCCTTTTCTGTCTAAGCCTATTGTCAGCAGCAGCAGCATTGACTTCAGCATCTAGCGCGTAGCAGGACTGCATCAGCCCCTAGCATTATCTCAGTTAAACTTCCCAAGTCTGTACTCCAATGGTCCAGAGTATTGGGGAAAAATTAGAATGTAGGGTGTATGCATATTTTATACAGCTCTGCTGTAGGTGCAGAATGCGTGGTTGGCTAACTATGATGCATTCTGCCTGCCTACAACATAAATAACTTAATTTAATGGCCCTATTTTAGTGCACAGCACCGCACATAGCACTGTGACTCACAGCATAGTTTAAACAAAGGTCAAAACTAATTGACTACATCCTGTTTTGAGACATGCTCAGCAAGGTAGCGTGCCATGCAAACATGCGCACCAAAGCTTAAAAGAGGTTAGAAGTCAGTGGACACCCCAACCTAATGTCAGCTACATCCTGTGTAAACATCAACATGGGTCTAAGCCTACATGAAGGGGATATGCGGACATGATTACTCCTTTCTGCTATTCAGTGATTCCACCCCATTTCCATACATATCTCTGCTCACAGCCTGAAAGTTACATGTTTCATAGGCCTACCACTTTAGCAACAGCACCAATGCACCATTGTAGGGACCCCACACAAGGTCCTGTAATACATTTCTGTCACACAATATTAATTTCTTTTTTTTTTTTTTCTATAAAGCTTGTTTGCACACTGCGGCACACAGCGCAAACATGCCGAGATGATTAGAAAAATAAATTAACTTATTTTCTTTAATTTTTTGACATGATGGGTAATAGTTTCACTCATATGTGTACATGGTATTACATTTTCATGGCAGTACTGTCCAGATATGTGCAGTTTTATGCCCCCTGTCTACACTCCTGTACCTGGAATTTTTCTGCGTATACTACAGACAATGACATGGGGCCTGAACAGATGCCTGTCTGCTTGTTGGATCTCTCTACCCATTTCATTTACATAAAATTCACCTGCTTTTGAGGCCATTTGCATGCCATGGATGTTTCTCTGTTTGCTCATATGTTCACACTGTTCAGCAGCGCTTACTGAATCTCAAATTGCTTGTGCCCATGTAAGCAGAGAGGCTCGATGCCTACAGGGAAAAAAAATGTGTAGGCTTTATTAAATTCCCCCGTAGTGTATCACTCAATGACATCATCTTAGGGGTAATGGGAGGTGTGTCCATATACTTTAATGGACACGTATCTGAGCATGCTTCTATGGCTACACCTCACACTGTCCCTAATTTGACTTCACCAAAGTTAAACTTTATTGTTTAAGTTCAGTGGCACAATCTTAGCTATAGTTGTGCTTTAAAAAAATTGGTGTAAGAAAACATTCACCGATGTGGGGAAAATTGCATTTGGCTGTTTGTGCATTACTTACTGTAGTAGCAAAGTAAGTTTTGTTTTGTAAACAAATCACTTTAAACTGGTTGTTTTAGTCATATCAGGCCACGCCACAGTTATAGAAATGATTATTGTCCTACAGGTACCTTTAGAAAAGATTTACAGAAGTAAAAGAAGTGTGTTACTCTTTAGTCTTCATAGGTTCATAGGTTCATAGGCTGGTACTAGTCTATCAGCCATAGGGCCTATACAAGCCTAGCCATAACAATTCCCTGGATATTTCTTCCCACAATATTTACTTCCCTGGACCCCTGTCTAGGAGGGGAACTGACATGATCCCCGGGGTAAATTTCCTATCTCCCATCCAATCATCAAGGTTCCTTTTGAAGAGTGCCATAGAGGTGCTCTGCTTGACATGTATGGGCACTCTATTCCACAGTATGGGGAGTCTCTGGGTCAGGAACCTATACCTCCAGCATGTTTTGTTCATTCTGAGGACAAGGTTTAGATCCCTGGAGCGTGTGGCTCTGAGAGATTGGGATTTCTTTAAGTGGAGCATGTCCAACAGCTCAGGGTTTGACATGGCCTTGTATGTTAAGCAGAGATCACCTCTGAGTAGACAATATGCCACAGAGTATAGCTGGAGTTTTTTTAGATGGTCAGCACAGGCCATCTGCTTTAAGCCTGTGATTCTTTTAGTGAGGTATTTCTGCGGCCTTTCCAGCTGTTGCAGATGTCTTGTGAGGTACATACCAAACAGGGCATTGTACTCTATAATGGGTCTAATAAGGATGAGTACAGTGGGGCAATGACCTCCTTTTTTTCTGGATGAAAAGCCCTTAGTGATGAGATGTGCCACATAGAAGGATTTCCTGACTGTTGTGGCAATGTGGTTATTGAAGGGGAGACCACTGTCCACCTGTGTCCCTAAGTCTCTCATCACACTTTCGATGTTTAGTGTACTGCCACCTATGTCATAATTCATGGGTACATGTTTTTTCCCAAAGGGGATAACTATACATTTCTTGGCATTATGCTTGAGCCCATGGCTCTGGCACCAAGCATCTGTTTCTGTAAGGCCCTTTTGTAGAATATCCACATAATTTGGGGATTCAATAATGGCTCCCAGTTTGCAATCATCTGCGAACTTTGTTAACCAGAGTCCCTTAGTGTTGGCCTGTGCTTCAAAGAAGTAGATGCCAAACTACAGCAGTCCCAGGACTGAACCCTGAGGTACTCCACTTGTAACTTGTCTGGAGCTGGATTTGGAGTCAGCTACTTCTACAGTCTGGGTTCTGTCAGTAAGCCAGTTGGCAACCCATTGACTGATGTAGGAATTTATGCCCAGCTTAGTAAGTTTATCTATGATTCCAGAGTGGTGGATGGTGTTGAAGGCCTTGGCGAGGTCCAGATAGGCTTTGTGGACCACCTTACCCTAGTCCACAGCTCTGGAGGCTTATTCCAAGAAGTCAATCAGGTTCAGGAGACAGGATCAGCTCTTCACGAACCTAAACTGGGTGGGGTCCAGTGTATGAAGGTTGCCAATGTCTTTGTTTATAAGTTCCATGATAATACGTTCCATGCTTTTGCAAATCAGGCTAATCAGACTAATGGGAAGGTAGTTCCTGGAATCCAAGGTGGATCCCCCCCTTGTGGAGTGGGATAACTGTAGCTGTGCGCCACCCAGTGGGCATGAAGCCTGATGTGAGGCTATGATTAAACATGACACTTAGGTGAGGTGCCAGTTAATTTTGTAGTTCATGTAGTACACAGCCCGGGATGTCATCTGGTCCCAAGGATGCTGTATTCTTAGCTTTGGAGAGTATGGTTCTACCTGTGTGGCTGTGATTACCGGAATTTGGCAATCTTTTGGTATTGAGATAGGCCCTTTAGGGGGTGGGAGGGGTGAAGTTGGCATTAAATCGATCTGACAGAATATTGGCAATATCCTTGGGATCAGTATATTTAATGCCATGCTGTTGTAGCTCAGAGCAGATCTGAGCATTGCCATTTAGATTCTTGACATAACTATAGAATGCCTTGTGGTTGTCTTTGGAATCTTTGGCAATTTTATTTTCATAACTAGCTTTGGAGGATTTTATGAGGGATCTCAGCTTCTTACTGAGGCTGGTAAGGGAGTTTTTTGTATCCTGGGAATTTCCTCTTTTCTGCAACATTTTCTTCCTTCTGTTGTATAGCTTGTTAATGGCAGGGGACCACCAGATTGGCTTTCTTTTTTTGGAAGAGAGTGTCTTGGTTCTATTTGGGATGGCATGATTCATGCACGAGTGGATGGTCTCGTACAGTGCCTTAGTGTAGGATTCAGCAGTTGAACTTTCAGCTCCCGTCTGCATGTGTGTCATGAAGTTTGTCACTTCTGACTTGAGTAGCATGAAGTTGGCTTTGGAGAAGTTTTTTTACAGAGGTTTCCTTACTGGGGGGTGGGGGTGGGATGTGGATGTGAAGGGTGATTAGCTTATGGTCAGACCTGACCAATGAGGGGGTGACAACTGGTGTGGAGCATCTATCTCCCATGTTGGTAATGACCAGGTCTAGGATATTAAAGCCCCTGGTGGGACAAAGGATTAGTTGATCCAGGGCATTAGAATTTATGAATTCCAAGAACTGTTGGGAAAAGGTGTTGGTACCCGAGTAGTTTTTCCAGTTAATGGCAGGGTAGTTGAAATCACCCGGTATTAGGATGTTTGGTTGTATCTTAATATTTTCCAGTATGTTTAGAAAGGTGTAGTGAGAATCTTGGGACATGGTGGGGGATCTGTAGCAAGCTACAATTTGGATTGCAGTATTACCTATTGTTAGTTGCACCTAGAGAAGTTCAGATGCATTGTGTTGGGCAACTAGCCTGGAGGTGTGAATATCCTTGGTGAATATGGACACTCCACCTTTAGTGTTTCAGTCTTCGTTTGGTGGTCGAAAAGTGTGGTAAGAGTTATAGCCTGGTATTGTAGGGGTGCTCTCTGAAGCCTTGAACCAGGTCGCAGTTACTGCACAGATATCAATGTTTTCCATTTCTAGGAGTGCCTCAAGAGAGTGCATTTTGAGGTTTAGATTTCTAACTTTGAGTAGCATTACCTTCAGATTTTGCATGCTTGCATCTGCCACATTGATGGTTTTGTCCTTTGAACCGTGCCTAAAAAAGGCACAATAGGGGTGGCAAGAGCTTTAGCCAGTAACCTGAATCCCAGGGGCAACAGGTGCAGACCATCTCTGGCAAAGCATCGTAGTTTGTCGATCATGTCATCCCAGGCAGACAGATACTGGATTCCCTTTGAATGACACCAGAAGCTTAGCCAATTGTCCTTATACTGTGGTATAATTCTGGGTGAAAGCAGGTTACTATTCAGGGCTAGGGTCATACCTGCCTGGGGCACATGATCTGAGAGCTCTTCCATGTCTCTTTTCATGTAGTCCAGGGAGGTACGTCTCAAGTCATTCACTTCAACATGGACAATGACAGAGTCGTATATGTACTTGCTGTGGAGTGACTTGAGTGCATGGGTTATGTGGCGGATCCTGGCACTTGACAGGCAGCAGAATGTAATTTTCTCCTTGTTCAGCCTGGTGAGTGGGATATCAGTGTGCCTGACTATAGAGTCACCAATGACTAAAGTGTTGGGTACATTGTCTTGCCTTAGGGGCTGTTGTTGGGTGGCACACTGGTGTAGTGAGCTATGTGTCATTTTTGTTGTGAATGGTGTTTGTTTGCATTTCAGCTTCGGAGGTCCTTGTTGCTTGGGCAGGCTAATGTTAAGGGTCTCCGCATATGTTGGTTTAGTGTTGCTATGTGTGGGAGTTGATGGTGTGGGTTTTGAATGGCTATGTGTTGCTTGAGGTGTAGTGCAGGTGTTAACCTTCTCCTCCTGACTGTCTAGCACAATCTTGGCTGGAGAGATTTGCTTCCAGTTTGGCTATGTAAGTGTATCTCTCTCAGGTTGAAGTGTTGGGTGGTAGGAGGAGAGGGTTGTCTATGTACATGGGGCAGTGGCTACATTGCCCCAGTATGCTCAGATTCACCAGGTGGACAGGAGAAATCACCAGAAGCTGACCCTTGGATATGCCTATTTAGGTGCTTTTTTTGTAAAGTACAAGAGCTGTTTTCTCTTACCTTTGCAAGGCACTTTGCAATTATAGGCTGTTTAGTGTCTATGATTAATTTCTCATTAACAAGGAATTGAGTGCTTGTATCAGTTTAAGGCTTCCTAGTGCTTTCCAGCAGGTTCTAGAGCAAGTGCTAGTCACAGTGGGTTCAGATTTTAGTGCTACTACTGAGACACCAGCTACTTCTAAGAGAAAATGTGAAGAGCAGACTTTCTGGCACCTGGAATAGTTTAACAGTAGCCCCGCGGTGCTGCACAATGCGAAAAATGTGCAAACACACGTGTTTGTAAGTCATAAAGTTGGAAGGGATAGAAATCAGCCCAAAATGGCTAATAAAATTATAATTTCCGTGCTAGAAACCACTCCTCTAGTGTTAGATAGGCAGTACAATGCTCACCACTCCCACTGGTAAGCAGTAGAACTTCTCTCTACCACAGTAAGGTCTGGAAAGCTCTGAACACAGAAAATAAAGTCCTGAAACCAGCAAAGCCTGGGATCTGGACTATACTAGCTAGGAAAGATGGGAAACAAGCAAACAAGATAGTTTTTTTTTAAGTGGTTAAAACAGGCTAAACAATGCAATAATACAGTAAACAAACACAGAAAAGGCTAACGCACTTGAGTGTGTAGCCCTAAACAGTAAATGCAATTAAAACTCCACAAAATTAGCAATTTAAAGCTTTTTAAATGACGCAAGGCAAGTGCACAACTGATAAATGATTTAAGAGGCAGTAATACAGTAGAATAAGTAGCTAGTCTACATATACAGAAAAGTCCATCTATACAGAAAAGCAGCTAAAACAACACTATAATAATTCAGATGCAGTGCAACCTAGAGCACTTGAGTTGTAGCAGTATTAAAGCACATACAGTTTTAATAAATGCACTAAAATATACTCTAGATTTCCAAAATGTTTGAGAAGCACAGTCAAAACACAAGGAGATTAGGCATTTTATTTTTTTTTTAAGAAAGGTAGAAAGGAGAAACAGAAAGAAAGAAGCTAAGTGGGTTGGCCTTCTCAGATGTTCTCTCTGTATTGGGTAGAAAGAGCTAATGACACTAGACTGGGAAGAGTGTCCAAGATCAAATTTGGAGTAGGGGCGGGCAACTGCAAGGCCAGCAGGTATAAAGACAAGATACCAGGAAGGGTGGGAAGCTATTTCAGGCAGAAAATACTACAGAAATGTTTATCACAGCATAAAACCAGCAGTGAGCCAATAGCTATAAAATACAGTACAAGTACGCAGCATACAATACAATTACTACAAAAATTTAGAATAAGCAATAACTACTAAAATAAGCAAAAAAGACTATTTATTGCTATACATCACAGATCAGATAGCTCTGTGTGTAATTGCTGAGACAATCAAGTTAACTTCGTAAGTAACAGAAAGTTGAAACCTGAAACAACTTTAAAAAAAAGCTCAAAAGAACCAATGAGGTGCTTTCTCTGAGCCATAGACCTGGCAACCCAGCTAGACAATGACCATAAATACTAAACTCTCACTGAAGTAGGGGATGGTCTTTGCTAACTAAGATGGTCTGGACAATAAGCTCAGAAAACAGCCTCTAACAAACAACTAGACCCACAAACACAATCAGGAATATGGAGAATATTACAGCTACTACCTAAACTATTTTAGGCAGAACAAACTACAGAAATGTTTATCACAAACACAATCAGGAATATGGACAATATTACAGCTACAAACTAAACTATTTTAGGCAGAAAACACTACAGAAATGTTTATCACAGCAGAAAACCATCAGTGAGCCAACAGCTATGAAATACAGTACACGTATGCAGTATACAATAAAACTGCTATAAATATCTAGAATAAGCAATACATATTAAAATAAGCAAAAAACAGGCTACTTACAGCTATATATCACAGATCAGGAGCCCCTCCTAAGATAGATTTATGTGCAATGGCTGAAACACTAAAGTTAACTTCTTAAGTAACAGAAAGTTGAAACCTAAAACAACTTTAAAAAAAGCTCAAAAGAACCAATGAGGTGCTTTCTCCAAGCGGTAGACCTGGCAAACCAACTAGACAATGACCATAAACCCTAAACTCTCACTGAAGTGGGGGATGGTCTTTGCTAACTAAGATGGTATGGACAATGAGCTCAGAAAACAGCCTCTAACAAACAACTAGGCCCACAAATACAATCAGGAATATGGAGAATATTACAGCTACTACCTAAACTATTTTAGGCAGAACACACTACAGAAATGTTTATCACAAACACAATCAGAAATATGGACAATATTACAGCTACAACCTAAAGTATTTTAGGCAGAAAACACTACAGAAATGTTTATCACAGCAGAAAGCCAGCAGTGAGCCAATAGCTATGAAATACAATACAAGTATGCAGTATACAATAAAACACTCAAGTTAACTTCTTAAGTAACAGAAAGTTGAAACCTGAAACAACTTTAAAAAAAGCTCAAAAGAACCAATGAGGTGCTTTCTCCAAGCCATAGACCTGGCAACCAAACTAGACAATGACCATAAACACTAAACTCTTACTGAAGTGGGGGATGGTCTTTGCTACCTAAGATGGCCTGGACAATGAGCTCAGAAAACAGCCTTTAACAAACAACTAGGCCCACAACACAATCAGGAATATGGAGAATATTACAGCTACTACCTAAACTATTTTAGGCAGAACAAACTACAGAAATGTTTATCACAAACAAAATCAGGAATATGGAAAATATTACAGCTATGAGCTAAACTATTTTAGGCAGAAAACACAACACAAATGTTTATCACAGCAGAAAACCATCAGTGAGCCAATAGCTATGAAATACAGTACAAGTATGCACTATACAATAAAACTGCTATAAATATCTAGAATAAGCAATAACTATTAAAATAAGCAAAAAAACAGGCTACTTATTGCTATATATCACAGATCAGGTGCTCCTCCTAAGAGAGATATGTGTGCAATGGCTGAAACACTAAAGTTAACTTCTTAAGTAAAAGAAAGTTGAAACCTGAAACAACTCTAAAAAAAGCTCAAAAGAACCAATGAGGTGCTTTCTCCAAGCCGTAGACCTGGCAACCCAACTAGACAATGACCATAAACACTAAACTCTCACTGAAGTGGGGGATGGTCTTTGCTAATTAAGATGGTCTGGACAATGAGCTCAGAAAACAGTCTCTAACAAACAACTAGGCCCACAAACACAATCAGGAATATGGAGAATATTACAGCTACTACCTAAACTATTTTAGGCAGAACATACTACAGAGATGTTTATCACAGCAGAAAACTAGCAGTGAGCCAATAGCTATGAAATACATTACAAGTATGCAGTAGACAATAAAGTTGCTATAAATATCTAGAATAAGCAATAACTACTAAAAATACACACACAAAAAAATAAAATAAAAACAGGCTACTTACTTCTATATATCACAGATCAGGTGCTCCTCCTCAGATAACTCTGTTTGTAATGGCTGAAACACTCAAGTTAACTTCTTAAGTAACAGAAAGTTGAAACCTGAAACAACTTTAAAAAAAGCTCAAAATAACCAATGAGGTGCTTTCTCCAAGCCATAGATCAGGCAAACCAACTAGACAATGACCATAAACTCTAAACTCTCACTGAAGATGGGGATGTTTTTTGCTAACTAAGATGGCCTGGAAAATGAGCTCAGAAAACAGCCTATAACAAACAACTAGGCCCACAAACACAATCAGGAATATTGAGAATATTACAGCTACTACCTAAACTATTTTAGGCAGAAAACACTACAGAAATGTTTATCACAGCAGAAAACCAGCAGTGAGCCAATAGCTATGAAATACAGTACAAGTATGCAGTATATAATAAAATTGCTATAAATATCTAGAATAAGCAATAACTACTAAAAATAAGGGGAAAAATGCTACTTATTGCTATATATCACAGATCAGGTGCTCCTCCTCAGATAGCTTTCATTCAATGACTGAAACACTCAAGTTAACTTCTTAAGTAAAAGAAAGTTGAAATGTGAAACAACTTGAAAAAAAGCTCAAAAGAACCAATGAGGTGCTTTCTTCAAGCCGTAGACCTGGAAACCCAACAAGACAATGACCATAAACACTAAACTCTCACTGAAGTGGGGGATGGCCTTTGCTAACTAAGATGACCTGGACAATGATCTCAGAAAACAGTCTCTAACAAACAACTAGGCCCACAAACACAATCAGGAATATGGAGAATATTACAGCTACTACCTAAACTATTTTAGGCAGAACAAACTACAGAAATGTTTATCACAAACACAATCAGGAATATGGACAATATTACAGCTACGAACTAAACTATTTTAGGTAAAAACACCACAGAAATGTTTATCACAGCAGAAAACCATCAGTGAGCCAATAGCTATGAAATACAGTACAAGTATGCAGTATACAATAAAACTGTTATAAATGTTTAGAATAAGTAAAACCTATTAAAAATAAGCAAAAAAAAAAAAAAAACAGGCTACTTAATGCTATATATCACAGATCAGGTGCTCCTCCTAAGATAGCTCTGTGTGTAATAGCTGAAACACTCAAGTTAACTTCTTAAGTAACAGAAAGTTGAAACCTGAAACAACTTTAAAAAAAGCTCAAAAGAACCAATGAGGTGCTTTCTCCAAGCCGTAGACCTGGCAATCCAACTAGATAATGACCATAAACACTAAGCTCTCACTGAAGTGGGGGATGGTCTTTGCTACCTAAGATGGCCTGGACAATGAGCTCAGAAAACAGCCTCTAACAAACAACTAGGCCCACAACACAATCAGGAACATGGGGAATATTACAGCTACTACCTAAACTATTTTAGGCAGAACAAACTACAGAAATGTTTATCACAAACACAATCAGGAATATGGACAATATTACAGCTACGAACTAAACTATTTTAGGCAGAAAACACTACAGAAATGTTTATTACAGCAGAAAAACATCAGTCAGCCAATAGCTATGAAATACAGCACAAGTATGCAGTATGCAATAAAACTGCTATAAATATTTAGAATAAGCAATAACTATTAAAATAAGCAAAAAACAGGTTACTTATTGCTATGTCACAGATCAGGTGCTCCTCCTCAGATAGCTTTGTGTGTAATGGCTGAAACACTCAAGTGAGCTTCTTAAGTAACAGAAAGTTGAAACGTGAAACAACTTTAAAAAAAGCTCAAAAGAACCAATGAGGTGCTTTCTCGAAGCCGTAGACCTGGCAATCCAACTAGATAATGACCATAATCACTAAACTCTCACTGAAGTGAGGGATGGTCTTTGATAACTAAGATGGCCTGGACAATGAGCCCAGAAAACAGCCTCTAACAAAAACTAGGCCCACAAACA
This sequence comes from Protopterus annectens, assembly GCF_019279795.1. Taxonomy (NCBI): domain Eukaryota; kingdom Metazoa; phylum Chordata; order Ceratodontiformes; family Protopteridae; genus Protopterus; species Protopterus annectens. Next base: position 1,083,268,218 of record NC_056735.1, read on the forward strand.
CATTCAGGGCTATGAAGAATATTACAGCTACTACCTAAACTATTTTATGCAGAACACATTACAGAAATGTTTATCACAAGCACAGTCAGGAATATGGACAATATTACAGCTACGACCTAAACTATTTTTGGTAAAAACACAACAGAAATGTTTATCACAGCAGAAAACCAGCAGTGAGCCAATAGCTATGAAATACAGTACAAGTATGCAATATACAATAAAATTGATATAAATGTTTAGAATAAGCAAAACCTATTAGAAATAAGCAAAAAAAAAACAGGCTACTTATTGCTATATATCACAGATCAGGTGCTCCTCCTCAGATAACTCTGTTTGTAATGGCTGAAACACTCAAGTTAACTTCTTAAGTAACAGAAAGTTGAAACCTGAAACAACTTTAAAAAAAAGCTCAAAAGAACAAATGAGGTGCTTTCTCCAAGCCGTAGACCTGGCAACCCAACTAGACAATGACCATAAACACTAAACTCTCACTGAAGTGGGGGATGGTCTTTGCTAACTAAGATGGCCTGGACAATGAGCTCAGAAAACAGTCTGTAACAAACAACTAGGCCCACGAACACAATCAGGAATATGGAGAATATTACAGCTACTACCTAAACTATTTTAGGCAGAATACACTACAGAAATGTTTATCACAGCAGAAAACCAGCAGTGAGCCAATTGCTATGAAATACAGTACAAGTATGCAGTATATAATAAAATTGCTATAAATATCTAGAATAAGCAATAACTACTAAAAATAAGAGGAAAAAAAGGCTACTTATTGCTATATATCACAGATCAGGTGCTCCTCCTCAGATAGCTTTCATGCAATGACTGAAACACTCAAGTTAACTTCTTAAGTAAAAAAAAGTTGAAATGTGAAACAACTTGAAAAAAAGCTCAAAAGAACCAATGAGGTGTTTTCTCCAAGCCGTAGACCTGGAAACCCAACAAGACAATGACCATAAACACTAAACTCTCACTGAAGTGGGGGATGGCCTTTGCTAACTAAGATGGCCTGGACAATGAGCTCAGAAAACAGTCTCTAACAAACAACTAGGCCCACAAACACAATCAGGAATATGGAGAATATTACAGCTACTACCTAAACTATTTTAGGCAGAACACACTACAGAGATGTTTATCACAGCAGAAAACTAGCAGTGAGCCAATAGCTATGAAATACAGTACAAGTATGCAGTATACAATAAAGTTGCTATAAATATCTAGAATAAGCAATAACTACTAAAAACACACACAAAAAAATAAAATAAAAACAGGCTACTTATTGCAATATATCACAGATCAGGTGCTCCTCTACAGATAGCTCTATGTGTAATAGCTGAAACACTCAAGTTAACTTCGTAAGTAACAGAAAGTTGAAACCTGAAACAACTTTAAAAAAAGCTCAAAAGAACCAATGAGGTGCTTTCTCCAAGCCGTAGACCTTGCAACCAAACTAGACAATGACCATAAACACTAAGCTCTCACTGAAGTGGGGGGTGGTTTTTGCTACCTAAGATGGCCTGGACAATGAGCTCAGAAAACAGCCTCTAACAAACAACTAGGCCCACAACACAATCAGGAACATGGAGAATATTACAGCTACTACCTAAACTATTTTAGGCAGAACAAACTACAGAAATGTTTATCACAAACACAATCAGGAATATGGACAATATTACAGCTACGAACTAAACTATTTTAGGCAGAAAACGCTACAGAAATGTTTATCACAGCAGAAAACCATCAATGAGCCAATAGCTATGAAATACAGTACAAGTATGCAGTATACAATAATACTGCTATAAATATCTAGAATAAGCAATAACTATTAAAATAAGCAATAAAACAGGCTACTTATTCCTATATATCACAGATCAGGTACTCCTCCTCAGATAACTCTGTTTGTAATGGCTGAAACACTCAAGTTAGCTTCTTAAGTAACAGAAAGTTGCAACCTGAAACAACATTAAAAAAAAGCTCAAAAGAACAAATGAGGTGCTTTCTCCAAGCCGTAGACCTGGCAACCCAACTAGACAATGACCATAAACACTAAACTCTCACTGAAGTGGGGGATGGTCTTTGCTAACTAAGATGGCCTGGACAATGAGCTTAGAAAACAGACACTAACAAACAACTAGGCCCACAAACACAATCAGGAATATGGAGAATATTACAGCTACTACCTAAACTATTTTAGGCAGAACACACTACAGAAATGTGTATCACAAACACAATCAGGAATATGCTCAATATTACAGCTACAACCTAAACTATTTTAGGCAGAAAACACTACAGAGATGTTTATCACAGCAGAAATCTAGCAGTGAGCCAATAGCTATGAAATACAGTACAAGTATGCAGTATACAATAAAACTGCTATAAATATCTAGAATAAGCAATAACTATTAAAATAAGCAAAAAACAGGCTACTTATTGCTATATGTCACAGATCAGGTGCTCCTCCTCAGATAGCTTTGCATGCAATGACTGAAACACTCAAGTTAACTTCTTAAGTAACAGAAAGTTGAAACCTGAAACAACTTTAAAAAAAGCTCAAAATAACCAATGAGGTGCTTTCTCCAAGGCATAGATCAGGCAAACCAACTAGACAATGACCATAAACCCTAAACTCTCACTGAAGTTGGGGATGTTTTTTGCTAACTAAGATGGCCTGGACAATGGGCTCAGAAAACAGCCTCTAACAAACAACTAGGCCCACAAACACAATCAGGAATATTGAGAATATTACAGCTACTACCTAAACTATTTTAGGCAGAACACACTACAGAAATGTTTACCACAAACACAATCAGAAATATTGACAATATTACAGCTACAACTTAAACTATTTTAAGCACAAAACACTACAGAAATGTTTATCACAGCAGAAAACCAGCAGTGAGCCAATAGCTACGAAATACAATACAAGTATGCAGTATACAATAAAACACTCAAGTTAACTTCTTAAGTAACAGAAATTTGAAACCTGAAACAACTTTAAAAAAAAGTTCAAAAGAACCAATGAAGTGCTTTCCCCATAGACCTGGCAACCCAGCTAGACAATGACCATAAACACTAAACTCTTATTGAAGTGAGGGATGGTCTTTGATAACTAAGATGGCCTGGACAATGAGCTCAGAAAACAGCCACTAACAAACAACTAGGCCCACAAACACATTCAGGGCTATGAAGAATATTACAGCTACTACCTAAACTATTTTAGGCAGAACACACTACAGAAATGTTTATCACAAACACAGTCAGGAATATGGACAATATTACAGCTACGACCTAAACTATTTTAGGTAAAAACACCACAGAAATGTTTATCACAGCAGAAAACCAGCAGTGAGCCAATAGCTATGAAATACAGTACAAGTATGCAGTATACAATAAAATTGCTATAAATGTTTAGAATAAGCAAAACCTATTAAAAATAAGCAAAAAAAAAAAAAAAAAACAGGCTACTTAATGCTATATATCACAGATCAGGTGCTCCTCCTAAGATAGCTCTGTGTGTAATAGCTGAAACACTCAAGTTAACTTCTTAAGTAACAGAAAGTTGAAACCTGAAACAACTTTAAAAAAAGCTCAAAAGAACCAATGAGGTGCTTTCTCCAAGCCGTAGACCTGGCAACCCAACTAGACAATGACCATAAGCACTAAACTCTCACTGAAGTGGGGGATGGTCTTTGCTACCTAAGATGGCCTGGACAATGAGCTCAGAAAACAGCCTCTAACAAACAGCTAGGCCCACAACACAATCAGGAATATGGAGAATATTACAGCTACTAGCTAAACTATTTTAGGCAGAACAAACTACAGAAATGTTTATCACAAACACAATCAGGAATATGGACAATATTACAGCTACGAACTAAACTATTTTAGGCAGAAAACACTACAGAAATGTTTATTACAGCAGAAAACCATCAGTCAGCCAATAGCTATGAAATACAGCACAAGTATGCAGTATGCAATAAAACTGCTATAAATATTTAGAATAAGCAATAACTATTAAAATAAGCAAAAAAACAGGTTACTTATTGCTATGTCACAGATCAGGTGCTCCTCCTCAGATAGCTTTGTGTGTAATGGCTGAAACACTCAAGTGAGCTTCTTAAGTAACAGAAAGTTGAAACGTGAAACAACTTTAAAAAAAGCTCAAAAGAACCAATGAGGTGCTTTCTCGAAGCCGTAGACCTGGCAATCCAACTAGATAATGACCATAATCACTAAACTCTCACTGAAGTGAGGGATGGTCTTTGATAACTAAGATGGCCTGGACAATGAGCCCAGAAAACAGCCTCTAACAAAAACTAGGCCCACAAACACATTCAGGGCTATGAAGAATATTACAGCTACTACCTAAACTATTTTATGCAGAACACATTACAGAAATTTTATCACAAACACAGTCAGGAATATGGACAATATTACAGCTACGACCTAAACTATTTTTGGTAAAAACACCACAGAAATGTTTATCACAGCAGAAAACCAGCAGTGAGCCAATAGCTATGAAATACAGTACAAGTATGCAGTATATAATAAAATTGCTATAAATATCTAGAATAAGCAATAACTACTAAAAATAAGAGGAAAAAAGGCTACTTATTGCTATATATCACAGATCAGGTGCTCCTCCTCAGATAGCTTTCATGCAATGGCTGAAACACTCAAGTTAACTTCTTAAGTAAAAAAAAGTTGAAATGTGAAACAACTTGAAAAAAAGCTCAAAAGAACCAATGAGGTGTTTTCTCCAAGCCGTAGACCTGGAAACCCAACAAGACAATGACCATAAACACTAAACTCTCACTGAAGTGGGGGATGGCCTTTGCTAACTAAGATGGCCTGGACAATGAGCTCAGAAAACAGTCTCTAACAAACAACTAGGACCACAAACACAATCAGGAATATGGAGAATATTACAGCTACTACCTAAACTATTTTAGGCAGAACACACTACAGAGATGTTTATCACAGCAGAAAACTAGCAGTGAGCCAATAGCTATGAAATACAGTACAAGTATGCAGTATACAATAAAGTTGCTATAAATATCTAGAATAAGCAATAACTACTAAAAACACACACAAAAAAAATAAAATAAAAACAGGCTACTTATTGCAATATATCACAGATCAGGTGCTCCTCTACAGATAGCTCTATGTGTAATAGCTGAAACACTCAAGTTAACTTCGTAAGTAACAGAAAGTTGAAACCTGAAATAACTTTAAAAAAAGCTCAAAAGAACCAATGAGGTGCTTTCTCCAAGCCGTAGACCTTGCAACCCAACTAGACAATGACCATAAACACTAAGCTCTCACTGAAGTGGGGGATGGTCTTTGCTACCTAAGATGGCCTGGACAATGAGCTCAGAAAACAGCCTCTAACAAACAACTAGGCCCACAACACAATCAGGAACATGGAGAATATTACAGCTACTACCTAAACTATTTTAGGCAGAACAAACTACAGAAATGTTTATCACAAACACAATCAGGAATATGGACAATATTACAGCTACGAACTAAACTATTTTAGGCAGAAAATACTACAGAAATGTTTATCACAGCAGAAAACCATCAATGAGCCAATAGCTATGAAATACAGTACAAGTATGCAGTATACAATAATACTGCTATAAATATCTAGAATAAGCAATAACTATTAAAATAAGCAATAAAACAGGCTACATATTCCTATATATCACAGATCAGGTACTCCTCCTCAGATAACTCTGTTTGTAATGGCTGAAACACTCAAGTTAACTTCTTAAGTAACAGAAAGTTGCAACCTGAAAGAACATTAAAAAAAAAGCTCAAAAGAACAAATGAGGTGCTTTCTCCAAGCCGTAGACCTGGCAACCCAACTAGACAATGACCATAAACACTAAACTCTCACTGAAGTGGGGGATGGTCTTTGCTAACTAAGATGGCCTGGACAATGAGCTTAGAAAACAGACACTAACAAACAACTAGGCCCACAAACACAATCAGGAATATGGAGAATATTACAGCTACTACCTAAACTATTTTAGGCAGAACACACTACAGAAATGTGTATCACAAACACAATCAGGAATATGCTCAATATCAAAGCTACGACCTAAACTATTTTAGGCAGAAAACACTACAGAGATGTTTATCACAGCAGAAATCTAGCAGTGAGCCAATAGCTATGAAATACAGTACAAGTATGCAGTATACAATAAAACTGCTATAAATATCTAGAATAAGCAATAACTATTAAAATAAGCAAAAAACAGGCTACTTATTGCTATATGTCACAGATCAGGTGCTCCTCCTCAGATAGCTTTGCATGCAATGACTGAAACACTCAAGTTAACTTCTTAAGTAACAGAAAGTTGAAACCTGAAACAACTTTAAAAAAAGCTCAAAATAACCAATGAGGTGCTTTCTCCAAGGCATAGATCAGGCAAACCAACTAGACAATGACCATAAATCCTAAACTCTCACTGAAGTTGGGGATGTTTTTTGCTAACTAAGATGGCCTGGACAATGAGCTCAGAAAACAGCCTCTAACAAACAACTAGGCCCACAAACACAATCAGGAATATTGAGAATATTACAGCTACTACCTAAACTATTTTAGGCAGAACACACTACAGAAATGTTTACCACAAACACAATCAGAAATATTGACAATATTACAGCTACAACTTAAACTATTTTAGGCAAAAAACACTACAGAAATGTTTATCACAGCAGAAAACCAGCAGTGAGCCAATAGCTACGAAATACAATACAAGTATGCAGTATACAATAAAACACTCAAGTTAACTTCTTAAGTAACAGAAATTTGAAACCTGAAACAACTTTAAAAAAAAGCTCAAAAGAACCAATGAAGTGCTTTCCCCAAGCATAGACCTGGCAACCCAGCTAGACAATGACCATAAACACTAAACTCTTATTGAAGTGAGGGATGGTCTTTGATAACTAAGATGGCCTGGACAATGAGCTCAGAAAACAGCCTCTAACAAACAACTAGGCCCACAAACACATTCAGGGCTATGAAGAATATTACAGCTACTACCTAAACTATTTTAGGCAGAACACACTACAGAAATGTTTATCACAAACACAGTCAGGAATATGGACAATATTACAGCTACGACCTAAACTATTTTAGGTAAAAACACCACAGAAATGTTTATCACAGCAGAAAACCAGCAGTGAGCCAATAGCTATGAAATACAGTACAAGTATGCAGTATACAATAAAATTGCTATAAATGTTTAGAATAAGCAAAACCTATTAAACATAAGCAAAAAAAAAAAAAGGCTACTTAATGCTATAAATCACAGATCAGGCGCTCATCCTCAGATAGCTCTGTGTGTAATAGCTGAAACACTCAAGTTAACTTCTTAAGTAACAGAAAGTTGAAACCTGAAACAACTTTAAAAAAAGCTCAAAAGAACCAATGAGGTGCTTTCTCCAAGCCGTAGACCTGGCAACCCAACTAGACAATGACCATAAACACTAAACTCTCACTGAAGTGGGGGATGGTCTTTGCTACCTAAGATGGCCTGGACAATGAGCTCAGAAAACAGCCTCTAACAAACAACTAGGCCCACAACACAATCAGGAATATGGAGAACATTACAGCTACTACCTAAACTATTTTAGGCAGAACAAACTACAGAAATGTTTATCACAAATACAATCAGGAATATGGACAATATTACAGCTACGAACTAAACTATTTTAGGCAGAAAACACTACAGAAATGTTTATTACAGCAGAAAAACATCAGTCAGCCAATAGCTATGAAATACAGCACAAGTATGCAGTATGCAATAAAACTGCTATAAATATTTAGAATAAGCAATAACTATTAAAATAAGCAAAAAAACAGGTTACTTATTGCTATGTCACAGATCAGGTGCTCCTCCTCAGATAGCTTTGTGTGTAATGGCTGAAACACTCAAGTGAGCTTCTTAAGTAACAGAAAGTTGAAACGTGAAACAACTTTAAAAAAAGCTCAAAAGAACCAATGAGGTGCTTTCTCGGCGTAGACCTGGCAATCCAACTAGATAATGACCATAATCACTAAACTCTCACTGAAGTGAGGGATGGTCTTTGATAACTAAGATGGCCTGGACAATGAGCCCAGAAAACAGCCTCTAACAAAACTAGGCCCACAAACACATTCAGGGCTATGAAGAATATTACAGCTACTACCTAAACTATTTTATGCAGAACACATTACAGAAATGTTTATCACAAACACAGTCAGGAATATGGACAATATTACAGCTACGACCTAAACTATTTTTGGTAAAAACACCACAGAAATGTTTATCACAGCAGAAAACCAGCAGTGAGCCAATAGCTATGAAATACAGTACAAGTATGCAATATACAATAAAATTGATATAAATGTTTAGAATAAGCAAAACCTATTAGAAATAAGCAAAAAAAAAACAGGCTACTTATTGCTATATATCACAGATCAGGTGCTCCTCCTCAGATAACTCTGTTTGTAATGGCTGAAACACTCAAGTTAACTTCTTAAGTAACAGAAAGTTGAAACCTGAAACAACTTTAAAAAAAAAAGCTCAAAAGAACAAATGAGGTGCTTTCTCCAAGCCGTAGACCTGGCAACCCAACTAGACAATGACCATAAACACTAAACTCTCACTGAAGTGGGGGATGGTCTTTGCTAACTAAGATAGCCTGGACAATGAGCTCAGAAAACAGTCTGTAACAAACAACTAGGCCCACGAACACAATCAGGAATATGGAGAATATTACAGCTACTACCTAAACTATTTTAGGCAGAATACACTACAGAAATGTTTATCACAGCAGAAAACCAGCAGTGAGCCAATTGCTATGAAATACAGTACAAGTATGAAGTATATAATAAAATTGCTATAAATATCTAGAATAAGCAATAACTACTAAAAATAAGAGGAAAAAAGGCTACTTATTACTATATATCACAGATCAGGTGCTCCTCCTCAGATAGCTTTCATGCAATGACTGAAACACTCAAGTTAACTTCTTAAGTAAAAAAAAGTTGAAATGTGAAACAACTTGAAAAAAAGCTCAAAAGAACCAATGAGGTGTTTTCTCCAAGCCGTAGACCTGGAAACCCAACAAGACAATGACCATAAACACTAAACTCTCACTGAAGTGGGGGATGGCCTTTGCTAACTAAGATGGCCTGGACAATGAGCTCAGAAAACAGTCTCTAACAAACAACTAGGCCCACAAACACAATCAGGAATATGGAGAATATTACAGCTACTACCTAAACTATTTTAGGCAGAACACACTACAGAGATGTTTATCACAGCAGAAAACTAGCAGTGAGCCAATAGCTATGAAATACAGTACAAGTATGCAGTATACAATAAAGTTGCTATAAATATCCAGAATAAGCAATAACTACTAAAAACACACACAAAAAAAATAAAATAAAAACAGGCTACTTATTGCAATATATCACAGATCAGGTGCTCCTCTACAGATAGCTCTATGTGTAATAGCTGAAACACTCAAGTTAACTTCATAAGTAACAGAAAGTTGAAACCTAAAACAACTTTAAAAAAAGCTCAAAAGAACCAATGAGGTGCTTTCTCCAAGCCGTAGACCTTGCAACCCAACTAGACAATGACCATAAACACTAAGCTCTCACTGAAGTGGGGGATGGTCTTTGCTACCTAAGATGGCCTGGACAATGAGCTCAGAAAACAGCCTCTAACAAACAACTAGGCCCACAACACAATCAGGAACATGGAGAATATTACAGCTACTACCTAAACTATTTTAGGCAGAAGAAACTACAGAAATGTTTATCACAAACACAATCAGGAATATGGACAATATTACAGCTACGAACTAAACTATTTTAGGCAGAAAACGCTACAGAAATGTTTATCACAGCAGAAAACCATCAATGAGCCAATAGCTATGAAATACAGTACAAGTATGCAGTATACAATAATACTGCTATAAATATCTAGAATAAGCAATAACTATTAAAATAAGCAATAAAACAGGCTACTTATTCCTATATATCACAGATCAGGTACTCCTCCTCAGATAACTCTGTTTGTAATGGCTGAAACACTCAAGTTAACTTCTTAAGTAACAGAAAGTTGCAACCTGAAACAACATTAAAAAAAAAGCTCAAAAGAACAAATGAGGTGCTTTCTCCAAGCCGTAGACCTGGCAACCCAACTAGACAATGACCATAAACACTAAACTCTCACTGAAGTGGGGGATGGTCTTTGCTAACTAAGATGGCCTGGACAATGAGCTTAGAAAACAGACACTAACAAACAACTAGGCCCACAAACACAATCAGGAATATGGAGAATATTACAGCTACTACCTAAACTATTTTAGGCAGAACACACTACAGAAATGTGTATCACAAACACAATCAGGAATATGCTCAATATTACAGCTACGACCTAAACTATTTTAGGCAGAAAACACTACAGAGATGTTTATCACAGCAGAAATCTAGCAGTGAGCCAATAGCTATGAAATACAGTACAAGTATGCAGTATACAATAAAACTGCTATAAATATCTAGAATAAGCAATAACTATTAAAATAAGCAAAAAACAGGCTACTTATTGCTATATGTCACAGATCAGGTGCTCCTCCTCAGATAGCTTTGCATGCAATGACTGAAACACTCAAGTTAACTTCTTAAGTAACAGAAAGTTGAAACCTGAAACAACTTTAAAAAAAGCTCAAAATAACCAATGAGGTGCTTTCTCCAAGGCATAGATCAGGCAAACCAACTAGACAATGACCATAAACCCTAAACTCTCACTGAAGTTGGGGATGTTTTTTGCTAACTAAGATGGCCTGGACAATGGGCTCAGAAAACAGCCTCTAACAAACAACTAGGCCCACAAACACAATCAGTAATATTGAGAATATTACAGCTACTACCTAAACTATTTTAGGCAGAACACACTACAGAAATGTTTACCACAAACACAATCAGAAATATTGACAATATTACAGCTACAACTTAAACTATTTTAGGCAAAAAACACTACAGAAATGTTTATCACAGCAGAAAACCAGCAGTGAGCCAATAGCTACGAAATACAATACAAGTATGCAGTATACAATAAAACACTCAAGTTAACTTCTTAAGTAACAGAAATTTGAAACCTGAACCAACTTTAAAAAAAGCTCAAAAGAACCAATGAAGTACTTTCCCCAAGCATAGACCTGGCAACCCAGCTAGACAATGACCATAAACACTAAACTCTTATTGAAGTGAGGGATGGTCTTTGATAACTAAGATGGCCTGGACAATGAGCTCAGAAAACAGCCTCTAACAAACAACTAGGCCCACAAACACAGTCAGGGCTATGAAGAATATTACAGCTACTACCTAAACTATTTTAGGCAGAACACACTACAGAAATGTTTATCACAAACACAGTCAGGAATATGGACAATATTATAGCTATGACCTAAACTATTTTAGGTAAAAACACCACAGAAATGTTTATCACAGCAGAAAACCAGCAGTGAGCCAATAGCTATGAAATACAGTACAAGTATGCAGTATACAATAAAATTGCTATAAATGTTTAGAATAAGCAAAACCTATTAAAAATAAGCAAAAAAAAAAAAAAAACAGGCTACTTAATGCTATATATCACAGATCAGGTGCTCCTCCAAAGATAGCTCTGTGTGTAATAGCTGAAACACTCAAGTTAACTTCTTAAGTAACAGAAAGTTGAAACCTGAAACAACTTTAAAAAAAGCTCAAAAGAACCAATGAGGTGCTTTCTCCAAACCGTAGACCTGGCAACCCAACTAGACAATGACCATAAACACTAAACTCTCACTGAAGTGGGGGATGGTCTTTGCTACCTAAGATGGCCTGGACAATGAGCTCAGAAAACAGCCTCTAACAAACAACTAGGCCCACAACACAATCAGGAATATGGAGAATATTACAGCTACTACCTAAACTATTTTAGGCAGAACAAACTACAGAAATGTTTATCACAAACACAATCAGGAATATGGACAATATTACAGCTACGAACTAAACTATTTTAGGCAGAAAACACTACAGAAATGTTTATTACAGCAGAAAACCATCAGTCAGCCAATAGCTATGAAATACAGCACAAGTATGCAATAAAACTGCTATAAATATTTAGAATAAGCAATAACTATTAAAATAAGCAAAAAACAGGTTACTTATTGCTATGTCACAGATCAGGTGCTCCTCCTCAGATAGCTTTGTGTGTAATGGCTGAAACACTCAAGTGAGCTTCTTAAGTAACAGAAAGTTGAAACGTGAAACAACTTTAAAAAAAGCTCAAAAGAACCAATGAGGTGCTTTCTCGAAGCCGTAGACCTGGCAATCCAACTAGATAATGACCATAATCACTAAACTCTCACTGAAGTGAGGGATGGTCTTTGATAACTAAGATGGCCTGGACAATGAGCCCAGAAAACAGCCTCTAACAAAAACTAGGCCCACAAACACATTCAGGGCTATGAAGAATATTACAGCTACTACCTAGACTATTTTATGCAGAACACACTACAGAAATGTTTATCACAAACACAGTCAGGAAAATGGACAATATTACAGCTACGACCTAAACTATTTTAGGTAAAAACACCACAGAAATGTTTATCACAGCAGAAAACCAGCAGTGAGTCAATAGCTATGAAATACAGTACAAGTATGCAATATACAATAAAATTGATATAAATGTTTAGAATAAGCAAAACCTATTAGAAATAAGCAAAAAAAAAAAAAAAGGCTACTTATTGCTATATATCACAGATCAGGTGCTCCTCCTCAGATAACTCTGTTTGTAATGGCTGAAACACTCAAGTTAACTTCTTAAGTAACAGAAAGTTGAAACCTGAAACAACTTTAAAAAAGCTCAAAAGAACAAATGAGGTGCTTTCTCCAAGCCGTAGACCTGGCAACCCAACTAGACAATGACCATAAACACTAAACTCTCACTGAAGTGGGGGATGGTCTTTGCTAACTAAGATGGCCTGGACAATGAGCTCAGAAAACAGTCTGTAACAAACAACTAGGCCCACGAACACAATCAGGAATATGGAGAATATTACAGCTACTACCTAAACTATTTTAGGCAGAACACACTACAGAAATGTGTATCACAAACACAATCAGGAATATGCACAATATTACAGATACGACCTAAACTATTTTAGGCAGAAAACACTACAGAGATGTTTATCACAGCAGAAAACTAGCAGTGAGCCAATAGCTATGAAATACAGCACAAGTATGCAGTATACAATAAAACTGCTATAAATATCTAGAATAAGCAATAACTATTAAAATAAGCAAAAAACAGTCTACTTATTGCTATATGTCACAAATCAGGTGCTCCTCCTCAGATAACTTTGTGTGTAATGGCTGGAACACTCAAGTTAGCTTCTTGAGTAACAGAAAGTTGAAACCTGAAACAACTTTAAAAAAAGCTCAAAAGAACCAATGAGGTGCTTTCTCGAAGCTGTAGACCTCGCAATCCAGCTAGATAATGATCATAATCACTAAACTCTCACTGAAGTGAGGGATGGTCTTTGCTAACTAAAATGGCCTGGACAATGAGCTCAGAAAACAGCCTCTAACAAACAAGTAGACCCAGAAACACAATCAGGAATATGGAGAATAGTACAGCTACTACCTAAACTATTTTAGGCAGAATACACTACAGAAATGTTTATCACAGCAGAAAACCAGCAGTGAGCCAATTGTTATGAAATACAGTACAAGTATGCAGTATATAATAAAATTTGTATAAATATCTAGAATAAGCAATAACTACTAAAAATAAGGGGAAAAAGGCTACTTATTGCTATATATCACAGATCAGGTGCTCCTCCTCAGATAGCTTTGCATGCAATGACTGAAACACTCAAGTTAACTTCTTAAGTAACAGAAAGTTGAAACCTGAAACAACTTTAAAAAAAGCTCAAAAGAACCAATGAGGTGCTTTCTCCAAGCCATAGATCAGGCAAACCAACTAGACAATGACCACAAACCCTAAACTGTCACTGAAGTGGTGGATGGTTTTTGCTAACTAAGATGGCCTGGACAATGAGCTCAGAAAACAGCCTCTAACAAACAACTAGGCCCACAAACACAATCAGGAATATGGAGAATATTACAGCTACTACCTAAACTATTTTAAGCAGAACACACTACAGAAATGTTTATCACAAACACAATCAGAAATATTGACAATATTACAGCTACAACCTAAACTATTTTAGGCAGAAAATACTACAGAAATGATTATCAAAGCAGAAAACCAGCATTGAGCCAATAGCTATGAAATACAAGTATGCAGTATACAATAAAACACTCAAGTGAACTTCTTAAGTAACAGAAAGTTGAAACCTGAAACAACTTTATAAAAAGCAAAAAAGAACCAATGAGGTGCTTTCTCCAAGCCGTAGACCTGGCAAGCCAACTAGACAATGACCATAAACACTAAACTCTCACTGAAGTGGGGGGGGGGGGGTCTTTGCTAACTAAGATAGCCTGGACAATGAGCTCAGAAAACAGCCTCTAACAAACAACTCGGCCCACAACACAATCAGGAATATGGAGAATATTACAGCTACTACCTAAACTGTTTTAGGCAGAACAAACTACAGAAATGTTTATCACAAACACAATCAGGAATATGGACAATATTACAGCTACGAACTAAACTATTTTAGGCAGAAAACACTACAGAAATGTTTATCACAGCAGAAAACCATTAGTGAGCCAATAGCTATGAAATACAGTACAAGTATGCAGTATACAATAAAACTGCTATAAATATCTAAAATAAGCAATAACTATTAAAATAAACAAAAAACAGGCTACTTTTTGCTATATGTCACAGATCAGGTGCTCCTCCTCATATAGCTTTGTGTGTAATGGCTGAAACACTCAAGTTAGCTTCTTAAGTAACAGAAAGTTGAAACCTGAAACAACTTTTAAAAAAGCTCAAAAGAACCAATGAGGTGCTTTCTCGAAGCCGTAGACCTCGCAATCCCACTAGATAATGACCATAATCGCTAAACTCTCACTGAAGTGAGGGATGGTCTTTGCTAACTAAGATGGCCTGGACAATGAGCTCAGAAAACAGCCTCTAACAAACAACTAGACCCAGAAACACAATCAGGAATATGGGGAATATTACAGCTACTACCTAAACTATTTTAGGCAGAACACACTACAGAAATGTTTATCACAGCAGAAAACCAGCAGTGAGCCATTTGCTATGAAATACAGTACAAGCATGCAGTATATAATAAAATTGCTATAAATATCTAGAATAAGCAATAACTACTAAAATAAGGGGAAAAAAGGCTACTTATTGATATATATCACAAATCAGGTGCTCCTCCTCAGATAGCTGTGTGTGTAATAGCTGAAACACTCAAGTTAACTTCTTAAGTAACAGAAAGTTGAAACCTGAAACAACTTTTCAAGGATTATTTCACATTTTTTTCTGTTTCTGTCTGTTCCTGTGCCTTCCAGCTATCAAGCCTTTCCCAATCAAATATGTTCCTTCATTGTCACTACTGGGATTGCTAGTCCAATGTTGGGGCAAGTGCTTCCTGGATGGAGACATCATTCAAGTAGCCATTATTGTATTCTTTTTCCTTGCCAACATCCGTACCATGAAGACATTTTTATATGCAGCCTAATTCCCCCCATCCCTTGGAGTGGAGAAGGGGCTGTATTACCTGCATCACCTTGATGGCTCACAGTGCTTACTTTTTGTAGATGTGCACTCCAGTGAGCCTTTTATGAAAGTGGGCTTGTGGGATGAAAGTCCACCACTGGAGTGCACACATTTGTAATGTACTTCCTCCCACAGAATGCAGAAGCATCTGTCCTGCTCCATCTCACTGTCTCTACCAGGAAGGGCACACTCCTAATTCCCTGTCATTTGCCTATACCATTAACTGAACTTGGAGCACCAGGGCCATAGTCAGGGCTTTATCCCTCTATGCCATCAAAGCTAAGGAGTAGCTTTATATTTGGGTGCAATGAAAGATGAGACATCATGCCACTGCATTCATGGAGCATTCCTGTTTTTGTCATTTTTTGGTTATCTATCTACTCTTCTGAGCAGGAATGTGGCAGATGATTCTGCTGACAAAATTTCCTATTATGTGGGGGTCAGTTATCTGTCCAGTGGGAAGCCATTTTAGTGCAACCAACTTCTCTATGTACAAGCCCACAACTATCAGCTTCAACTGTTACTGTATACATTTATATTAAGATCAAGTAATAAGAATGTAAGTTTTCTGTCAGAGCTGAAGAAAGAAGCTAACCAGCAAAACAAACTAAAGAAACAAATAATTGAATAGCTAAATAAATACAACAGATAAAAGAAAATTCTACAGTGTCATTGATTACATTACTCTTGTTCACAACGTTCACAAGAAAATAGATCTTCTATACAGAAACAGACAGTTCCTATCTAACTCCACAAAAGCTACTATTGCTCATACACACCACCTGTCAACTTTCTTATATGCCTCCCCAATACTAACCAACCTCCGTAAAACAGACATTACTAAACCTGAATTCTGTTACAATAAAATTGCTAAATTTGCTACTGATACCTCACATAGGTCACATGACTGCACTTAAACAACTTAACTTGCTTGAATTTCCTCAGTTGCTTCATTATAAACAACGTATCCTTGCCCATAAGATCCTACAGTGACCAGATAAAATCCCTGCTCTCAACAATATAATATAGCTATATACCACTATCAGAACTCTACGCTCTAGTAACAAAGTTTTTTAAAAGCCACCAAAACTAACAACTAAGCTGGTGAATCTCTCTTCTCTTTTTTAATTTTTACAAAGTCTTTTAGGTTTCCAGTACCATGAAGGGAATGGACCCCATTCCTAAGTCAAAGTATGATTAAAGTTCATGAAATTAGTATTGTTTCAGTCTTTGATGTCAGCCAGTAATGCTCTTTGCAGCACCCACAATGTGCCCAGTAATGACTCCTTCTGCAGTTCATATGGAGTTACATGTATTGGTAACATATCTAAATATGACTGTAAATTTTTTTATAAGACCCATTGCTCCTACTACTATTGTAACTGTTTGGGTATCTTTCTTCCACATTGCTCTTGTTTCTGCCAGCAGATCCTGATATTTTACGACTGTGTCTCTCTGTACACAAGACACTGTAGTCACTGGGGTGTGGCAATTTCAATGATCAATGCTACTTGTCTACTTTTCTTGGACCACTTTATCTGTTTTTCTAGCATCTATCTTTTGAACTGTTGATAATGGATGATCACAAGTGATGTAGACTTTATCATTTTCTATGATGTTTTGTGGCTCATGTTTCCAGTGTTTTTCGGCCACTTCAGTACCATAATGTTTGGACAATCCCCAGTGCAGCAGTCTTGCCACATTATTATGCCTTTCAGTATACAGTCCTTCTGCCATTAGTATGTTGCAAACAGCAACCCGGTGTACATTTGTTTCCAATTCGGTTTTACAAAACTTACATTTGTCTGTTTCTCTCACATGTTCAATGGAATTTATAAACCGTGTACGCAACCCACTATCTTGGGCCACCAATATTAACCTTTCATCTCTTGATTTGAATTTGCCTCTCCTTAACCATTCCTGTGTTCATTCCTGATCAACATGAGGTTCTTCCATAAGTTTTCTATACTTGCAACTATATTTATACTTTTTCCACATTTCTTGCCTTCTCATCTGTTCCTTCAACTTATATTCTTTCTTTTGTTTTTTGGCACATTCAGTTGCTGCCTGATTTTTATCTACTTCTGGTTTGATTTCCATTCCTGCTTGATGCTGATAAGCTTTTGCTAGATTAAGCAGAGAACTCATCTTATTATCCTCATGTTTCAAAACTTTCACTATGTTTGGGTCTTGTGAGGTCAGCAAATATATGTGGAGTCCCACAATTGCAGATCTGTACTTATAATCAATTTCAAGGAGGCCCATCCTTCCTTCAGAACAGGGAATATAGAATCTTGGTATGCACTGATTTTTATAAATCATTTGGTGAGCATGAAGCATCCTTCTTGTTTTCCTGTCTAATCTATCCAACACATTTTGGGGTCAGTCAATCACTCCAAAACTGTAAGTTAGGACAGGAAGAGCAAATTGGTTTATAGCTTGGATTTTGTTCATAGATGTCAGTGCTATTTTCAGGATTAATTTCTGTCTTCTGAAGTATTCCTTACTAAGTTTTATTCACACCTGTTCATGTTTTATTGTTGATCCTTCATCAACTCCCAAAAATTTATACACTCCTCCTTGCTCAAGTTCTTTTATATCACATTATTGTCCCAAACTGATGTTTTCCTGGCTTTGCAGTTTTCCTGCTTTAAAGGTTGCTGTTGCACATTTATCAAGACCAAATGACAATCTTATAGCATTTGAGAAAGTTTTGATAGCCTGCAGTTGTGCTTTCAGTTCCTCATCTGATGAGCTATACAGTTTTAAATCATTGACAAAGAGAAGGTGAGAAGTCTTTACACTTTCTTGTTTTCTAGGAACCAGATTATAGTCATAGCCTAAACTTTTGAGTAAACAGCTTAATGGATTAAGGGCAAGGCAGAATAGTAGCGGTGACAGAGAGTCACCCTGGAATATCCTCCTTTGAATTTATATCCCTGGGATAACAATTTGCCCTTTAACATGGCTTAATTGCAGAGTGGTCTGCCCCTGTTTCATAGTCACTGTAATGTAGTCGATCAGTGTGGGGTGTATCTTATACATTTTTAAGCACTCTTTTATCCATGAATGAAAGATTCTATCAAAGCTTTTTTTGTAGACAGTCCATGCCATACTGTTTTCCTATGTTATTCCTAAAATGTGGAACAAACTTCCATCCAATATTTCCTCTAACTGCTCTTTAGCACAATTTAAAAAGCTCCTAAAATCTCACTTTATAGAAAACTGGCTTTGTTCTTGTTATCATCCTGGAGAATTCTGAGTTCTTTACATCTAGCTACATCTGCCATAGTTGTTGCTATTTTTACTACACGCCCCATTCTCTTCTCTCTTTTTATTGTAACTTGCCTACTTCTTGTCCAAATGTAAGTGCTATTATTTTGTTTTTTGTTTACACCAGATGTTGTATTGCCCACTATTGTCCTATTGTTGAATTATCTTATCTACATGTTTATACTGTCTTCTGAAGCTTATCTCTCTAGACCTCTACTGAAAAAGGACTTGTGTGAAGTCGGACTTTCCCGGTAAATAAATGTAAAATAAATAAATTGCCCATCCCTCCCCCAGTACAGCAATACCTTTGTCTGAAAATGTTACTATTCGGAATCATTGTGAAACTTTTAATAGTGCACCTCTTTCAAAAAAAATATATATATAGATATATATATAGATATATATATATTGACATGACTAGACAGTTTTTGGCTGCCACATTTAATCATTAAGTTATACTAAAAAAGACTTTTAAGAAAAATTGGTTAATAATGTTGTTGTTGTTTTTCTTTTGGCTTTTCCCGGTTAGAGGTCACCCCAGTGGAACTCCGGTTTGCTAATGATTGGCAGTCGATTTTTATGGTGCCGCGGTGCCACCCCGATGCCCAACCTTCAACGAAGGCATGCCTATTCACGCATGTCTTTCAAACACCACTCGACCGTGGGGAGGACATGCAGACTGTGAATTCATCACAGAACATGGAATTTCCAGATTGTCAGTAGTGAATGAACTGGGCAAATATCACCACCAACATAAAGCTTTCACACAAAAAGATCATACAAGCTATGATGAACCTTGACATTGCAAGCTATTCTGGTATAATGAACCATTAACCTCACAAATTCTAATAAGAGATTTTGGATGGTATCTGATCTGAATTTATCCAAATGACTGGAACTAAAGGAAATTCTTTGACACTGGAATTTAACTTCTATCAACCGTTGTGAGCCTAGAGTTTGTTATAGTTCACAGGAGATATAAGGGGTCCTTCAGATCTCTCACTATATGGGAGTACAACAGTTAAGTGGTAAAAGTAAAACAATTGTCAATAGTACTGTTTGAATACTTCTGACCAAACAGGTTCTTTGGAAATGGTCATCCATCAGAAATAAAATATTCATTTGAGATAATGATATGCTGCTCAAAAGATTATACTGAATAGATATGATTTCTGGACATTATAGATATGTCTTTTTCCTGACAGACAGTATCTTCCTAATTACTTTTATCATCTTAAATAAACTTATTGCCTCTAATCAGAAGATTTAACAAAAACTTTTAACAAAAACTGGTAACTAAATATTCTAATAATTGCATTGATACATTGACACACACACACACATACGTGTATATATATATATATATATATATATATATATATATATATATATATATATATATACTGGTCTGCTTCAAAGCATCGGATTACCACTTAATCAACTCCAACATCATCAAGACAATCAAGACAACATCGCCGAAACTGCAGAACATTGAACACCCGGTGTCATGAATCAGGGGGGTGGTTAAAGGAGAGGGACTGAGGCGTCCATAAGTAATCTGTTTCAGTGGGAAAGAAGCAGTACAGTAAACCAAAGTTCACTTCTATGTCAAAAACCGAGCAGTAGCTCCGCCCAAGTGTATGTTTCCTTCAGGAGGAAAAGTTACAGGTTTTGTGTGAGGTCAGAGCCAAGAACTATTCCCAATATTCCCTTGGCCTGGCTAGATAAGGAAGGAACTTAAATCACGTAATGGAGCTAATGTCTCTTTTGGTGCCTGCTCCATTATTGTAAAAGTTTTATTAAAATCATAAGAAAATCTTCAACAGTACCTTGTAGCAGTTACCACTTACAATGACCAAAGCTAAACAGTCTTCTACTTTTGGCAAGCTCTAGCACAATATATACTGAAATTGGATTCAGGAATCAGTAACTGTTGCAAACAAATGTGCTCTACAAAGGTAGGGGAAGATGAGTCCACAAGCATCCAATGTAGTCTGAGGGCAGAAAGACACACCACCAACCTTGGTAGATGACACACTGGTTGCAGTACTGATAATTCATACAGCTCAAAATTTAAGAGAAGCATAGGTGATTTACTATACAGAAGTGTCTTTCAGTCTTGGATTGGAGATGATACTTTTCCTTTGTTTAACTTTTTTCAGGATGGCCCGAACAATTTCAGCTTCAATTTTAATAAAGCACATTTTAACTAATCATCATACAAATAAAACAGCCGTATTACTCCTCTGGGCAAACTGGATTCCTCGAACCAAGAACAATTTCCAAAAAGCACATGAAGGAATCTCAGAAGCAAGGCAGCTACAAACAAAAATGTTTACTCTTCCACAAGAAGATTATGGGCAGGATTCACGAAGGCTTGCATGGAGTGTAAGAGATGTGTAACACTCCATGCAAGCCTCGCGATCCAGGAACAGCCCTAAACTCCATGTAAGAGACCAGCTAAAATGTCTCTTACACAGACTGGGCGTGGATATGCTAAATACCTCACTTGTAGACGAAAGGTATGCAAATGAGGTATATTAGTGATCCACGAAGCAGAAACCAGCCCGTGTAAGAGACGTTTTAGCTGTAGAAATGTACTCAGTTGACAACTGAGTACGTTTCTGCAAAAATCACAATGGAGCCATGTCAGCTCCAAATAAAGGGTGCATATGTGTCAGGCAGCATGCCAATGGCCAAATATGTGGCCATTGGCAAGGTAACCCGATGCAAAATTTATAAAAATAAATTTTTTTTCCCGGCGATCGCCGATGTTTAAACGCAGCGCAGCCCCGCGCAAACATAAAAATGAAGGTTATAAACCCACAAATGTGGGTTTTATGCAATACATGGAATGACAATGCAGGGACCAGCAGACCAAAAACAACATGGCCACCGTGTAGTGGTTGCTAAGGGGGGAAGCTGAGTCTAAGACATGTAACTAAGCATTAGTAGGCAATCTCATGTAAATGAGGGTTAGGATACTGAATCCCACAGTCACATAGCAAATGAGCACAGTCTGAGTAGTGTAAGAGATACATAAGGGGGAGGAATAGAGTAGGAGATAGGTGACATCACAGGGGGGAATGGTAGAAAGAAATGCAGTTCATTGGAGGTCAGTGTAACATGACAGATGACAGACACAGATCAGGGAAAGAGGAGTGCCACAAGATAAGCATGGGAAAGTCAAGAAATGGAAGGTGTACACTGTTACTTACACCAAAGTTTCTTTCTGGGTGTGCATGCACACGTGTGCGCACCCTGAAGCGCGAGTAGAGCAGTGTGCGCACGTATAAGGCCGACTGAGTATGTGGGAGCGTGGTGGCAGATGTTTAACACTGTTTGCGCTGGTGTGCGTGTGATTTAACCTGAATAGGCAGATCCTGAACCGTGTAAGCATGTGTGCGTGCGTGTAAGCCACTGTGACCGTGTTTCTGCTGGTATGCACGCTGCTCCCCCCTGAGGAAACAGAAAGGAAAAAGGAAGCAACAGAATTAGTAGGAAGCTAGCAGGGAACACTGCTGGAGCTAGCAGGTGAAAACAATTAGAAGCAGGCAATTACACAGGCAGAATAGTAGCCCAGCCCAGCACTTAAAACTCTGCAAACAGCAGTGCAGGATGTTTCTCTCAAGAGACACTGCAAGACAGGAGTAAGCTATTAGAAGTGAAAACTGAAAAAGCTTCACTCAGAGCAGAAATGTTAGGGGCTGCCATAGCTGTCATAATGAGACATAGGCGACTTGCTGAGGGTGGTGACAATGTAGATGGTGCCAGACAACCCACAGTGAGGAGACGGAGAAGAGTGTACAGGCCCAGGGTCACCTACCATGGGTTACATGAGCTGGAGATAGTAGAGCGCTATAGAGTGGACAGAGAGCTCCTGCAGCAAATAGTTGAGCTGTGCAGGCCACGCCTCACACACAGAACCAACAGAGGGGAACCCATCCCAGTGGAAACCAAGGTATGTGTTGGCCTAAGAATACTAGCAACAGGTACCTTCCAAAGACCAACTGGTGATATGATGGGGATATCACATGCATCAGCCTCCAGGGAACTGCACCAGTTCCTGGATGCCATGACAGCACATGTCGGTGATCATGTATCTTTCCCCAATGCCCGTGAGGTATTGGCCAGCAATATGCGTCTCTTCCAGCAAATAGAGGAATACCCTGAGGTAGTGGGTGCAATAGACTGCACGCACATATGCATTAAAGCACCAGCCGGTGAGCAGGGTAGGGCCTACATTAACCGCAAGGGCTTCCCCTCCATCATCTGCCAGGTCGTGTGTGATGCCCAGGGCATAATAATGAATGTGTGTGCTGGCTGCCCTAGGAGCTACCATGGTTCCCACATCTGGCATTTGATGCAGCTGTACCAGACATTTGCTAATGGGGACATCCCACACGGACACCTAGTGGGGGATGCAGGTTATGCACTGGAGCCGTAGCTGATGACACCCATCAGAAATGCACACACACCTGAACAGGAATGCCATAATGAGGCACATGCACAAACACATAATGTAATAGAGCGTGTGTTTGGGCTGCTCAAGTCATGGTTCCGGTGTCTGGACACATCTGGTGGAGCCTTGCAGTACACACCAACTACATGTACCCAAATTGTCATGGTATGTGCTATGCTACATAATATGATCTTGCGAAAACAGCTGCAGCAGGACCAGCATAGGGCTGGGCCAAACAGCCCCCCACCATTGCCAAGGCCATCACAGGCAGAGCGTGACTCGGAGGAGGAACAACCTGAGCCTGCCCCAGTAGGCAGAAGGAGGCATGCCCAGTATGCCCTGGCCTTGGCAAAGAGGCAACGCATAGCACATACACTGGCTCAGTAGGAACTCTGGGAATGATACCCCCTCTGACTCACTCAAATAATAACAGGGATGCCTAAAATGACATGACCTGCTTACAAACATGTACAGGGAGTGTAATATGCGCATCCGACAGAGGCAGCCCTGCAGCACCACCTGAGGCATGAATGCCATGTGTTAAGTAATGTAACACCATGTACTATATGCACACCTGAGGACCCTGACTAACATCCACCCTCACCAAGCATGAAGCCACAAAATGACGATGGGATGATCAATTGCAATAACTGGCTGAAGTAATGCAATTAGTCAAAGGGGAGCCAATGTGTTTCAGCCTGGGAAGACATGCGGAGCATGACATGATGCACCACCTGCTAGGGGTGGCGTGCACCTATCAGTCCAGGCCCCATGGATACTGGCAAAGGCTCTGTCAGTACCCACAGCATGCCCTGAATAGGTAAGTCTCAAAACACAAACCCACCTTCATAGGTACCACAAGGGATAGGAACCTAGATGTAATGCTACCCAATGCCAGAAGTCTAAACAGCAAGATGTGTGCAGTGTAAATGCACACAGTTTGGAGAATGTTGATATCAGTCCTGTAATAGCAAACTGGGTCAAGGCTCACATCAGCACCCTAACACTACCAGGTTACACCTCATACTGTGCTGTACAGCCACAAAACATGGAACAAGCTACAAAAGGAGGGTGACTAGCAATAAATGTCAAGGATAACCACACCCCCATGTTGGTACCACAACAAGAAGCAGCATGGATTAGCCATGGTCAAATACCAATGGCTAAAACCGCCTCCCAGTATATAGCCTGCTGCAGACTACTGTCCTAATACCAGGAACTGCACCTGGCCTATGTTGGAATACATGAATATATCAAGCCCCCCAAACCACATTATATTGCTTGACTGAAAATACCCAGACATACACTGGGAGCATTATACTAGCACCAACACAGTAGGAGAAAAGTTCCCAGAATCCATAAACCAAAATGCCCAGGAACAACGTACCACTCCCACAACAGGGGTAAGCATACTAGATGTGATAATCAGCAACATGTGTACTGGATGGCAAGATGAGAAGTGTCTCACTCACTGGTAAGACCAGACCATAGAGTAATCACACTGGATATACACATCCTGACCACAGTCCCTGGCCAGAAAACCATAGTGAAAAACATGTGTAAAGCATAGGTTGCACCCCTCCAAGCTGATGTGGAATCCATGAAAGGCCCTGTGCAAGTGCAGAATATGGGACACACCGCAGAACATGTTATACAAGCATTCCATGAACACAGCCAGGAATGCTTGGAGTATGCAATCACAAATAACAACAAGACACAATGCCATACACGCAGGCATCTGGCATGCTGGACTCCAGCCATTACCAAACCATGCAAGAGAATGAGGAAGCTACTACATGATAGAGCAGACATACAAAGGGAAGTAATCACTGATCAGTAGTATGGCAATAAAATATGTCCACACATACAATCCACTAAGGCCAGCCACAACAAGTAGAATCTGTGAATCCAGAGGCAATGTGACACCTGGCCCAAGTACACAGACAACCCACAACTCCCCCCAATAAATACAAATATATGTGAGAGATGTAACCATGTATCCAAACCGGAGGCTGAGCTCCCCCAACTCAGTACTGTCAAAACTAGTCAGGAGGAGAAGGTAACCACATACACTACAGTCCCACATAGACCTATCACAACTGTAAACCAAACACATAAACACAGAAAAACATTCCCGGAGACCCTAATTACAAACACACCACACCAACAGAAGCCTCCAAAGCAGATCCCAAGCAACCACAACCTCCAAACATAGCACATGCAACACATAGTACACAAAGCTGGTGTGCCAAACAGTCACAGGCCAGAAGGAGAAACAACATGCCTGATACAGTTGTAATAGGTGTCTGTATAGGCAGACACACTGCTGTCCCACTCACCAGACTGAACAAGGGAAAGGGTACAGTAAGCTGCCTGTAGGCTGCCACAATATGCCACATAACACAAGTACGCAGGTCACCCCAAAGCAAGCAGAAATATGATGCACTCATTGTCCATGCTGGTGTAAATGACCTGAGATGTACCTCCCTGGACTACATGAAAAGAGACATGGATGAGCTCTCTGAGTATGTACCGGTATGACACTGGCCATTTGCAGCATCCAACCCTCACCAAGAATGATGCCACAGTACAAACACAGAATGATCAGCTTTAACAGGTGGCACAGTTACAGCTGTCAGTCCAAGAGGGTCTAATGTCTGTCTGCTTGAGATGTCATGTATGACAAGCCATGCTGCTGTTCCAGGGATGGCTTGCACCTGTTACCCCTGGGTGTCTGGATACTGGATAAGGCCTTTGCCACCTCCATAGAGCCGTACGTAGGCAAGGCCAAAAATACTAACCCACCACCCTAGAAAACATAAGTGGTAAGAAACATAAGGGTAATGCTGACCAATGCCAGATGTGTAAACTGCAATATGCATGCCCCTGAGGCACTTCCCAGTATGGAGAACATCGATGTCTGTGCAGTGGCAGAAGCCTGCTGCAAGCCTACTGATAGCACACCAGCACTACCAGGTTATACCACATATCATGCGTTATGGCCCCAACACCTGGATCAAAACATCAAAGGAGGGGGAGTATCTATATGCAGCACAGACACCCATACGGCCAGGTAACTGACAATGCACGAAGCAGCGGAGACCACCCATGTGCACCTAAGTGTAGTCAAAACTGCTGTACAGTCTGTAGCATGCGACAGACCACACTCTCACACACAAGAACCCCACCCAGACATCCTGAAGACACTGGACAGTATGAATGTCCCACCAAATACCAGACAAGGTACTCAGAAATTACCACATAGGTGGTAAACCATTATGTATGCAAGGAGTAATCAGGGACCTAGGGACACAAGTCGACAGTAACCTGTCATGTGACACTCACAATGCCAATGTGGCTAGGAAGACTGTCGATATTGGACACCGTATCACGAAAGATTCACATCTACATCAACAGAGGTCACTGTGCCTTTGTACTGTTCCCTTATCACACCCATAATCTAGTACAATGACTCATATGGGATGTACTGTACCTGACACCTGCAGCGGTTCGGAAGACCTCAAAGGTACCCCACCAAGAGGATAAAGGGTGTCAAATATATGTCATATGCTGCCTGGCTGTAGACACCCCAGCTGAATGCAGTCACAGACTGCCTACACAGAGGCATTGTATGTCTATTGTACAAGGCCATGTCCAACACAGGAGTAATGGACATGCTCCACCACAGGAAATCAAAGCCATTGGAGCTGTGAGAGTGACAGATGTCAGCCTCAACACATAATGAAATAGGATCTGCTGGAGGAACAGATACATAACCCAGAGGGTCCCCACACCCAGAAACAGGATCCCAATCCATGTTAGGCAGAGCCCCTCACTGACACCCCTCAACAGAAATATTGCCAAGTGGATGGATGGTCGTACATGTACACTGGGGGTCTTCACTGTGTCACGTCCAGACAGAGGCACAGTAAAGAAAATCATAAATGGCCATAATAGTCACATAGCAAGGGCGAAAGACACACACACTCTGGCTTGGCTTACTAATGCCCTAGGGTGGATAGTCTAGTATGAACCCATGAACCTATGAAGATACAAATTGTACAGGACACTAAGGATAATCACAAGGCTTACTTAACTGATGGTAGGAACCATGTTGGGAATCCACAGATATGCTCGAATCACACAGATATTACAAACAACATACCAAACACACACACATATTGCCAACATACAACCTGACAGGTGCAGTGCAAACCCCCCCCCCCCCCCAGAATGCAAAATATCTATCCCAGCAGACTGCTGGTCCCCTGACATTGCAGATGCTGAGGTAACAGCCATCATCTGCAAAGCAAAACACACAGCAGCACAGGTATGTAATGGTGTCCTGGGCTGAGGCCAACATGGACTCCAAGAATAATGGAATGCCAAATCACACTACTGCCCAATGTCAGCCTTACCACAGGATATGTACCCAAAGAGCAGTGTACAACAACAGTGGTCCTTCACAACAAAGGTGTTGCCTGAATGGATACTGCAAACTACCACCCCAGGATCCTGACAAGCTTGGTCTGCACAGCTATGGAAAGGATCAGTATGTACCGCAGACATAAAGCTATCCTGGACCTACTGATACCGGACCCTACACAGTGTGGCTGTCATAACTGCAGATCCTGCCCCTAAACATGTTTGACCCATTTGAAACAGTCATTAAGGTCATTGATGATGGCAATGTGGTCCACACAGCGTAGCTGGACCGTGCATATGCTTCCAGACAATACCCTATGAGTTCAGTATGGATATGTTCACCAGCTTAAATATGTAGCCCTATGTCAGTAGAGGGGTTGCAAACCAGACCAAGGACAGAACTGACATGGTCAGACATGCTGCATCCATGTCAGACTACAAAGCAGATATGAGTAGCATCCCACAAGGCTTGGTCCTGGGACCCCCCCGTTCCGTATATATGTCCCATAGGTACAGGCCAACATGGAAGGACTGTGACTGAACATGTATGCAGAGGAGTACAAACAGCCCACCATATCCGACCCCCAGCTGACACAAGCAACCCACAAAAGGGCCACCTAGAAACAGACAAATGGAGCCATAGCCATGTCAGCAAGCTAATTGCAGAACTGTGTATAGACAACCACCGTGGATATACAATAAGTGCCCACAACTTACCACACAGGTGTTAACCCATTACGTGCCTAACATGTAATGAGAGACCTGGGGACACAAGGTAATAGATATCCTGCACTGGACAAACATGTGGCTGTAGTGTTCGCAGAAACATACCATATACCCACCCAATCATGAAGGTTGTCAGATGTAGATAAGGGGAGGTCATTGTGGCTCTGCAGTCATCCTTCATCAGCGTCACAATTGACTACAATAGCCCCTGTGGGATATACCTCAGCAGACACCTCCATCAACTGTAAAGTCCACAACAGTACCCCACCAGGAGTAGCAAAGTGCATGAACAGATGCCATATGTTGCCTGAGTAAACAAACTGCAGCTCCACACACTGCCATACTGCCCAGCCAGAGGCAAGCTGTGCCTGATGTATGAAGCCATGTCCAAGCTGGAATCAATAAACATGCTGCACCTTGTACAATCTGAATGGCAGTGAGCTATGCACATGAGAGACCTGAACCCCAGCACTGACATACATAGGACAAGCTGTACAGAATGATCCATAACACAGAAGGCACCCCCACTCTTGAGTAAACTCCCAGTACAGGTTAGCCAGAGAGTCACCTATTAACACCCCTCAAGAGGAATCCTGATGAGTGGATGGGAGATGGTAGGTTAACCCTGGGTATCACTGTTATGTCAGAGGTAGACGGAGGCACAGTATACTAACCAGGACATATGTCATGGCAAACTCCAGTTACAATGTGTGTCGAAGGACAAACATATCCTGTGACTAGCATCAGAAATGGCCTGGGAAACATCGCTAGTGTTTGCCAATGTCCACCTATGTTGTGGAATACACTACCTATGTTGGACAAGCCTGGTGTAGGTAGTCCATATCTGAACATAATGCAACATGGTCATATGTGCACAACTGGCCCCTACACAGTCTGTTGTGCTCACTAAGAAGATGTCAAGCAGTGATAGGACTAAAGCCCAGGATACTGTCCATCACAGTGAAAGTAGTGTTAGGTCATTATGAAAGGATGTTGGCAACTGTATGCAAAGTATCCCATGCAATCCCTGCAGGCACAGTATAATCCCTGTTGTGGCAGACATGAAGCAGTTGGCCAGTTAGTACACAACATGACACCCAACACACAACCATAAACGTGAGATATTGTTGAAGTTCACACACACCCAAATATGTGGTGGACTTCAGAGTTCAACATATGGAAAGCTCACACTGGGCATGCTCTCACACTTTGATAAATGAGGCATATGTCAGACAACATGCCATGGAAAGGCTGAACTGGGCATGCTCACACACTTAGGCCATATCTCCGTTTAGCAGTTGGCCACACATATCTGGTATTTGTACGTGTCATTCCAGGAACCAACCACAACACAGCAATCTGCCCAGTGCGCACAGTAAATGACTACAGAGACATAAGTGATATAGTGGATCACCCTCATATTCAAACATCTTCCACAGATACACAAGTTGTTCATAGGAACAGGGAATGCTATGGCAATAAAGACCTGCAAACAGTATAACAGCACAAAAAATATTATGCATCTGACAATTGAACATATGGGTGTAGAGGTCAACACTAGGCTTGTTGCCCTAGGGAATGACAGCTTAGCCAGAGTGTCCTTGGCATCTGCATCCCCAGTACAGTAGGCTACTGTGCCACTGTAAAGTAGGTCACATAAGGCAACGTGTGAGGCTAGTGAGCTGTGCCTCTGTCAAGCAGGGGCACAGTGGAGATCCCAGGGTTTGAATGTGCTAAGCCACAGCCATGTTGTTGGTGTGTGCTGGAAGAGGGTTGCTGAGGACCTCTAACAGTAAGTGGCTGTCAATAACAGACTGAGGGGAGCCCTATCTGCATTGTCTGGACAATTCCACTGTCAACACTGTGATTATGTGGGAATGAAGTGTCGTGCCGGAACTGTTCACAGATGTCCTCCCTCTGTGGGCTACAGCTCTGCAATGTATTGGCTCACTCTGTCTGTTGGACGGCTCATAATATGGCTGGTGTACACCTGACAGGTGTCTTGTTGTGGAGCAGTCATGGGTATATGTGGGATAGCATGATCAATGCAAACCTTACACATGCTCATAGAATGCAATTGTCAAGGATTATGCAGAGTGGCCAGTATAGTCCCCCAGCATGGGTCCTTTGAAGTCGTCCACCCCAGTCTTCACAAGTGTAGAGTCTGCTTGTGCTAAATACAGTTTGTGTGCAGTGACAACCTTGCCTGGGGGTGGGGATGGGATATGGATGTCCAGGGAAAGGTGGGTATGGTCAGATATTAACAATGGTGGTCTACCTCTGGTGTGGAACAGTGAGTACCCATGTTGCAGATGGACAGGTGCAATATGTATTCTCCCATGTGGCTGTGGTGTGTGGTTCTGCCATAGCACATGGACCCACAAATTGTAGTGGCTGTAGGGTAAAGTGGTAGAGGCCTGAGTAGTTCTGACATGCAATATGCCTGTACCTGATGTTAACAACTGGAATGGTGTATGTGAACACCTGCATATCCCAGCACTGTTCCCAGGGAAGCAAAGTGTGTGTCCTGGATATGGGAGTGGTGTTCTGGACTGGTTGTGTTATGTGTTACAGGTCCTGTGGTCATGAAGCATGGTATAGAACATAACCTGCCAGTGCGATGTGCATATCTGACCCTGACGTAGGTGGCTGCAAATGCATATATATGCTATCCCCCACCTGACAGGTAGTACTAGATGTACATACCTCTGTAGAAATAAAGATGTCAGCACCCTATAAATACTGCAGGTGCAGACCAGATGCCCAGTAATTCGGTTAGCGTGCTCTGCTAATGCATCTCTCTCAAGTGTCATAATATAGGTAGGTAGGAGTTCGAACCATGCAAATGCTCAGTGTGTGTGTGTGGGTGAGTGGGGTTGATGTGTGTGCAAGTCTGTGTGAGGGAGATGTCCCTTTTGGCAACTGTGAAAGTACTCTACAGGATGCACATTCCCCTATCTAAGCATGGATGATGTCAGCACCCTATAAGTAAAGCAGGAGAAGGAAACCTCCCAGTAATTCAAATAGCACGCTCTGCTAATGTGTCTGTCACGAGTGTCATAACATAGTTAGGTAGGGGTTTGAATCCTGCAACTGCCCAGTGTGTGGGGAGGGGGGTTAGTGTGTGTGAGGAAGATGTCCCTTTTGGCAACTGTGAAAGCACTCTACAAGATGCACATTCCCCTAAGCACGGATGATGTCAGCACCCTATAAGTACAGCAGGAGAAGTGAAACTTTGTAGTAATTCGAATAGCACGCTCTGCTAATGCATCTGTCACGAGTGTCATAACTTAGTTAGATAGGGCTTTGAATCCTGCAACTCCTCAGTGTGTGTGGAGGGTGGTTAGTGTGTGTGCAAGTCTGTGTGAGGAAAATGTCCCTTTTGGCAACTGTGAAAGCACTCTACAGGATGCACATTCCCCTATCTAAGCACAGATGATGTCAGCACCCTATAAGTACAGCAGGAGAAGGGAAACTTCCCTATAATTCGAATAGCGCACTCTGCTAATGCGTCTCTCTCAAGTGTCATAACATAGTTAGGTAGGAGTTTGAAACCTGTAAGTGTGTGTGTTTGGATGTGGGGAGTTTGCGTGTGTGCAATTCTGTAAGAAAAACATGCATTTTTTTGCAATCAGGAGATCACACTACATGATGCACATTACCCTTTCCAAACACTGATGATGTCAGCACCCTATACATACAGCTGGAGAAGAAACCTCTCCGAGTAATCCGAATAGCGTACTCTGCTAAAGCATCTCTCTCAAGTGTCATAACATAGTTAGGTAGGGGTTTGAAACCCGCAAGTGTGTGTGTGTTTGGATGTGGGGAGTTTGTGTGGGTGCAATTCTGTATGGAAAACATGTTAGTTTTGGCAATCAGGAGATCACACTACATGATGCACATTACCCTTTCCAAACACTGATGATGTCAGCACCCTATAAGTACAGCCGGAGAAGAGGGACCTCTTCGTAATTCGAATAGTGCACGTCGCTAATGCGTCTCTCTCACGTGTCGTGACATAGTTA
This sequence comes from Protopterus annectens, assembly GCF_019279795.1. NCBI lineage: Eukaryota > Metazoa > Chordata > Ceratodontiformes > Protopteridae > Protopterus > Protopterus annectens. Next base: position 1,083,300,899 of record NC_056735.1, read on the forward strand.
AGTAGGGGTATGAATCCTGCAAGTGTGTGTGTGGGGGGGAAAGTAGAGTGTGTGTAATTGCAAGTGTGAGAGAACAGATCCTTTTGGCAAATACTACAATACACCAGATGCTGCATATTCCCCCAGTAAACACAGGGGATGTCACCATACTATCAGCACAGCCAAACAGGGCTAGTTGGCCAGTAATGCCAATAGTGTGCTCTGCTACTGGGTCTATTACCATTGTCAGAGTACAGATAGGTATGTTTTGGAAACCCACAACTGCCACGTGTGGTTGTGTCACACATTATGACCTTGTTTGGGTCTTTGTGCATAACAATGCATGCTATTGCCTAAACCAGCAATGGCAATGCACACATGATGTATGTGTGTGTGTGACACATGCACATAGATACCTGTGACCTGCAGTAGTTACCATGTCTGACACGTGCCTCGAGTGGATAAATGGTATTTGCAATGCATAACAATATAACTGTGTCTTACTGTGCAGGGGCCGCACGCGGTATGTGTCTATACAGTGTGGGTGTATATGGTAAAGTACCTACAGCAGGGGATACACATCTGGTCTGGGCCATATAGTCTACATGTAGTCGATGTACAGGTGCTGCATGTTCCCACCTGTTGTGGGAGTGGTAACATGTTATTCCACTGCAATTCAGTGACCACATGCTGGGAACCTTTCAACTAGTGTGTTGTAGCTACAGTAATGCTCACGCACAATGTTTGGCTGGATGCAGTCCAGCCATATAAAGACAGTTCTTGAGACTGTCATATTGCCAGTGTTGTTATGGAGGATAGGTGGGTTTCCTGTGTATGGGAGGGTTGTGTGTGCCAGGCTATGAACCAGAAGGCAGTCCGACACACTGTTAGCTGCACATGAATAGGCCTTGATGCTGTGTGCTGTGCCAACAACCTGGAGGTGTGTGTATCTGTGGTGCCTTGGGATACCACCCCCCTGTCCATGTGTATTACATGTGTAGGGGACGACAGGCATGGTATGAGGTATAACCTGGCAGTGATGGGTTGCACCTGTGAGCCGTGAATCAGGACTCTGGTACTGCACAGACATTACAGTTCACCGTGCTGAGGACAGTGTCCAGTGCATGCATCTTGCGGTGTACACTGCTGGTGTTGTGTAGCATCACTATTAGTGTCCTATCCTGTGTGATACCCGCTGAGGTGGCTATGTAATCCGTGTCCTGCAGCATAAGGCACTATGTGTGTATCAAGGGGCTTCACCAATATACATTGGCCCATAGGTGTCACGTGCAAGCTGCCCCTCGCAAATCATTGTACCTTCCCTAGCATGTAAGCACACATTGACAGCCAGTGGATACCCTATGAATGACATTGGAGATTGAGCAGAATGTAGACATAGAACACCCTTCCTACATATAGTGGTAGCATACCTGGTGAGGGTATGATGGCAACCAAGATCAGGCTCATACTGGCCTGTGCCACATGCTGAGAGATCCTTTCTAAGTTCCCTATCATGTAGTCCAGGGAGTTATGTCTCAGGTCATCCATAGTGGCATGGTCAATGACTGAGTCATATGTGTCCATGCCTCTGACTGACCTGTATGAATGTGTTTTGTGGTGGACCATAGTGCCCCACAGGCATATCACTGTGACCTTCACCATGTACAGCCTGTTGAGCGGGACCCCACTGCAGCGGCCAAGAGAGGTACCTGACACATCTGTAGCAGGTGTGTTGTGTAGCCCCACAGGCTGTGAGTGTGTGGCACACAGGATGTGTGTGCCATGTGTGGCATGTGCTCTGTTCCGACGTAACGTATGCCTGTGTGCCAGCTGCGGAGGTGTGTGATGCTCAGGCAGGATGCTATTCTGAGTCTCCAAGTATGCCCCAGTGTGTTCAGATTGCTGTCAGTGAGGGTCTATGTCTGACTGGTATTGTAGTCACTGTAGTATGTCATGCCACCTGATAGGGTATGACATTACTGGGTTCAGAGTGCTCAGTCCCCAGATTGGCTATGTGGTGGCATCCCACACATGTGTTGTACGTTCCTGGCCAGGGGTGAGGGTTGACTGCATACATGTGGCAGCTGTGACATTGCCACATGACTCACATAAACCACAACTGGACCATAGAGGTGATTCACAGGTTACCTTTGCACATGCTACCATAGTAGTGTGATTGCTATGGTGATTACCAACACATAGGGCCAATGGGGAACAACATACTGAAGGTGTGTATGTGTGGGTGGGTGTACTGCTACTGATTTCATAGCATTGGCATATATGACTGCACATGTGGGTAAATGCCAGGTAAGACATGTGCAATGTGTCACAGGCAACGTACATGCGAACAGGACAGACAGTGATGTTCTGTCATGTGTAAACTTGACATACGTATCGTACGCTATGCAGATGTCACTAGGAGTCCCCAGAAGCACTGTAACTCTGCATTGCAGGTGGAAGCAGTGTTCCAGGGAACCCCAAGCGAACATGCATGCAAACAAAGCTACAGTTAGCAGGGCTGGAAGTAGTCCATTGTACAACAAAGAAGGGGTAACACTAACAGTAGGTAACAGTGCAAATATGTAGGCACTATCAACATGTACCCAGGAATGCACAGCGCAGATGTCCATGGTAGAACTGATATTATGTCATAGTTAATTGTGATTTGGATTACATTGGTACTGCACACATATCAACATGTGCAAACATCCACATTGCATAGTCATTGTGGGCAACTTGCCACCATTACTGTACATGTCCATCATTGCGTATCACTACTTGCATTAGCTTCCCCCCTGTGCTACCCATGTATGTGGCTATCTGTTGACATCCTTACCACCGGTATGCAATAATGTGCAGCTGTTACACTTTGGTACGTACTATGGGTGTAGATAACAATTCAGGACAGTCATACGGTTACTGCATCAGGCATGCTGGGATATACACACATTCATATCAGCACACTGTACTGTTATCAACATGATACTACTAATACACTTCTATGTAGTCACCCTGTGCATCAGCAACGTGTTTACCTGTTCCTGCACTGATGTTGGAGATTGCAGGAGGTGGCACAGTTTCATCATATGCACAGGGTGTGAATTAGGTATGCCTGAGTCTGCCACTGATACCACCAATTGACATGTGTGTGTATGTGTGTTGGTGAGGGACAGCAGTACAGGGTGGGGCACTGTTGGTGCAGTGTGTGCGTGTATGTGGTAGCCCTAGGTGTTAACATTTCGCATGTGTGTATGCACACACGCAGTTCCACCTCATGGCTGCCATATACAGGGGTTTGTGGGCAGTCACAGACTGCACCTGGCAGGTCATACAGATCAGTGTCTGTGGGCATGGACACGGTACCTGTGCCTGGCAGGGGTGCTACGGACCATATCCGGTACTAAGCCAGACTGGGTACTGTCATCAGAAGTGGGAGTGTGTTGACTGGACACAGGTCCCTGTTGGGACTGTCCAGAGCCACGTGCAGATGGTCTCCTGGGGCATTCCGATGACAGCACAGACCCAGCACATTGCTGGGGCTGCTGCTGGCACTATGGGGGTGTCCGCGAGCCTGTTGTCATCCGCGACGACTGCCAGCTGCTGCTGTTGCTGGCATACAGCCATGTCAACGCCGCAACCGCCCACCATTGCCCTGGCTCATGGACATGTGGTTGTGGAACTGCTGTAATATGTCCCCACAACGTCTGTCTATGACATCGGTGAAATTACGGATAGCATCCGCGATGTCACGCATACTGTCAGTCATGGCTGTGTGACATGCTCTCAGCTCCCTCAGACCCTGTCTGGTGTACCTTTCCATACGCGACTGTACCTGCATGACAGCCCAAAACATAGCTGAGGTTGACAGACCTCTTTGGGCACGTCTGCCAGAGGCAGTATGCCCACGGATGCTCCCACGAGAACCCATGGGCAACTGTTTGTGTGGTACCATCGCAGGACCCTGCCCATGGCTGCTGTGTGGGGAAGTATGTGCCACAGATACCATATTACCCTGGTCAATGCCCACTGTATCCTGTCCATCACCTAGGGACAATAGTGACATAGGATGTACTGGCAGGATGACTGTGCGCAATGATGGGGTTGACAGCTGTGTACTGTCAATTGGCTGACCAATGGTGGACCCTGACACACCTTCCTGTACCATTACACAGATATCATCATTACCAGTACCTGTGGCACCAGATTCAGGTTCCCTGCTGCAGGACAACAGAGCAGCACCAGAACCTGTGGGAGGAAGACAGGAAACACAGTTTACAGTGTCCACACAATGTTACCAGTGATGCACTTATGCACACATGCACACATGCACACGTGGACACATGCACACATGCACACATGCACACATGCACACATGGACACAGGCACACATGCACACATGCACAAATGCACACATGCACACGTGGACACGTGCACACGTGTACACATGTGCACATGCACACATGCACATGTGGACACAGGCACACATGCACACATGTACATGTGGACACAGGCACACATGCACACATGCACACCCCGCAGTATACACACAGAGCACTACTGAGTTACACTAGTATTACTAGCACTATCAGGACTATTATAGGTATTGTTAAAACACACTCACCAGCATGGATGGCCTGCCTTGCTGTAACACCGGAGGGACCTGCAGAAATGAGGAGATTAATGTCAGTGGGCACAACTGTGTCATTGATACTGCATATGATACAGTGCAGTTGTACACCAGTTGCCTTTCACACGTCAGCTGCTGATATTGCCAATATCACACCTGCACAATTACATACTATGTTGACAGCTACATACCATGGACACACCTTACACTTGCATAAACTAACAGTGTACAGAACAGTCAAGTGTACATATGGCATATTACCTGCACGCTCCATGTCGTGCTGCTGTGTGGATCCAGCCTCCATCATGATGCAGGTGCATTGCTGTTGCTGTTCCAGGGCTGGAGCCACAACACTTAGGAGTAGCCCCTCCAGTCTGGTGAGGGGGGTGTGGCCACCCCACCTCCTGTGGCAACCTGTTGCCTGTGGATATCCAATGCACGCTGACGGACATTTCTGATTAAATCACTGCAGTGATGTTGTTCCTGCTCATATGTCCTATTATGCGTGCCAATGTCATTTACCCTACGGACAAGGTCTTGCCACAGTGCAGCCCTCTCCTGCTGATTCTGGCTGGTGCGGGAAAACTGTATGTCATAATCCCGCACCAGGCTCTGGTGTATCTCCTCATCTTCTGCTGCAGAGTAGGCGGGATTACGCTGACACGCCATGTCCCTGGAAGAGAACACAAACAGGATATCAGCAGACTATATCAGCAATATATGGCACACATACTATACAGGATACACAACTGTAGTGATATACTACTACTCCCATATGTAGCATGTGTGTGTCTCTTGGTGGATACACAAGAACATGGCCAGATAGTGCTCATCCAACACCTGTGCAACAATACCTGACACATTCCATACAACATAGTAGCATGCCCCATCGGTCAGCACACTGCGACAGGTCCAATGCACAACCTCACTCTGGGGGTTCATACCAAGGTACTGTATGTGGAACGCCATCCACTAGTATGATCTGGACACAAGTTACTCGGCCTGGATATACATATCCCACCACCACCACCACCAGCACAGTAGACTACTTTGATATGTATGTGATTACACAGTTATTCACTTGTTAGGACTGAGATGGTATCCATGCAGCCCACTGGGCCAGTGGAAGCCACAATCCACACTGCTGACCCCTTCGTGAATGCTTCCCATGGACATCCCAAAGATTGCATGGAACATGCACACACATTTCTAACCCAGACCCTATGCACAAAGTTTAGGCATCCTGTCCGGTGGACCCCAGCCAAAGGCAGATTGTATAGCAATAGAAGGAGGCTACTGCAGGACAGAGCAGACTCACATTAAGGGAAGGCATCTGTGGTCATCACTGGTAATAAGCTACGGTCTCTCATAACAACATCCACGGCCTACTCTGGGAGGTAAATGGCCACAAACACTATAGATAACCACAAGGCCTTCTTCAGTTATGTTACACATATGGACCAAATGCCTCAGATATGCTCTTAGTTAATACACACCTACTTAACATTCACCAAACACACAGATATTGGCAACATTCTTGCAGACAGGTTCGGTGCACGTATCCCCCCTCCTTCTCCCCCACAAGTAGAAATACTTATCACAGCTGAATGTAACCTCCCTATTATCTCACATGTTCAGGTGAGGGCCGCCCTCAGCAAAGCAGAACACACAGCATCAATGTGACCTGATGGTATCCCTGGATGTGTGCTACGTGAACTCCAAGAGGACATACAACCGCATATAAGACTGATATTTACCCTTGGCCGTACTACAGGCTATGTACCTGAACACTGGCATACAGCAACAGTGGTCCCACTCCACTAAGGAGGCACCTCTACTGACCCTGGGAACTACCGCACCATAAGCTTAACCAGCCAGGTCTGCTAAGCTATGGAATGATTCAGTATGGGACGCATATACAGCAATATTGGGTACCTGCAGACACTTGTTCCCAGCCAGTTTGTCTTTGTGATGGGCTGATCCAGCCTTTTGAACCTGGTTGACCATTCAAAACAGTCACTACAGCCATTGATGAGGGCAACGCAATCCACATGCACATGTGGACACAGGCACACATGCAAACATGCACACATGCACACGTGGACACAGGCACACATGCACACATGCACACCCCGCAGTATACACACAGAGCACTAATGAGTTGCACTAGTATTACTAGCACTATCAGGACTATTATAGGTATTGTTAAAACACACTCACCAGCATGGATGGCCTGCCTTGCTGTAACACCGGAGGGACCTGCAGAAATGAGGAGATTAATGTCAGTGGGCACAACTGTGTCATTGATACTGCATATGATACAGTGCAGTAGTACACCAGTTGCCTTTCACACGTCAGCTGCTGATATTGCCAATATCACATCTGCACAATTACATACTATGTTGACAGCTACATACCATGGACACACCTTACACATGCATAAACTAACAGTGTACAGAACAGTCAAGTGTACATATGGCATATTACCTGCATGCTCCATGTCGTGCTGCTGTGTGGATCCAGCCTCCATCATGATGCAGGTGTATTGCTGTTGCTGTTCCGGGGCTGGAGCCACAACACTTAGGAGTAGCCCCTCCAGTCTGGTGAGGGGGGGATGTGTGGCCACCCCACCTCCTGTGGCAACCTGTTGCCTGTGGATATCCAATGCACGCTGATGGACATTTCTGATTAAATCACTGCAGTGATGTCGTTCCTGCTCATATGTCCTATTATGCGTGCCAATGTCATTTACCCTACGGACAAGGTCTTGCCACAGTGCAGCCCTCTCCTGCTGATTCTGGCTGGTGCGGGAAAACAGTATGTCATAATCCCGCACCAGGTTCTGGTGTATCTCCTCATCTTCTGCTGCAGAGTAGGCGGGATTACGCTGACACGCCATGTCCCTGGAAGAGAACACAAACAGGATATCAGCAGACTATATCAGCAATATATGGCACACATACTATACATGATACACAACTGTAGTGATATACTACTACTCCCATATGTAGCATGTGTGTGTCTCCTGGTGGATACACAAGAACATGGCCAGATAGTGCTCATCCAACACCTGTGCAACAATACCTGACACATTCCATACAACATAGTAGCATGCCCCATCGGTCAGCACACTGCGACAGGTCCAATGCACAACTTCACTCTGGGGGTTCATACCAAGGTACTGTATGTGGAACGCCATCCAATAGTATGATCTGGACACAAGATACTCGGCCTGGATATACATATCCCACCACCACCACCACCAGCACAGTAGATTACTTTGATATGTATGTGATTAGACAGTTATTCACTTGTTAGGACTGAGATGGTATCCATGCAGCCCACTGGGCCAGTGGAAGCCACAATCCACACTGCTGACCCCTTCGTGAATGCTTCCCATGGACATCCCAAAGATTGCATGGAACATGCACACACATTTCTAACCCAGACCCTATGCACAAAGGTTAGGCATCCTGTCCGGTGGACCCCAGCCAAAGGCAGATTGTATAACAATAGAAGGAGGCTACTGCAGGACAGAGCAGACTCACATTAAGGGAAGGCATCTGTGGTCATCACTGGTAATAAGCTACAGTCTCTCATAACAACATCCACGGCCTACTCTGGGAGGTAAATGGCCACAAACACTATAGATAACCACAAGGCCTTCTTCAGTTATGTTACACATATGGACCAAATGCCTCAGATATGCTCTGAGTTAATACACACCTACTTAACATTCACCGAACACACAGATATTGGCAACATTCTTGCAGACAGGTTCGGTGCACGTATCCCCCCCTCCTTCTCCCCCACAAGTAGAAATACTTATCACAGCTGAATGTAACCTCCCTATCATCTCACATGTTCAGGTGAGGGCCGCCCTCAGCAAAGCAGAACACACAGCATCAATGTGACCTGATGGTATCCCTGGATGTGTGCTACGTGAACTCCAAGAGGACATACAACCGCATATAAGACTGATATTTACCCTTGGCCATACTACAGGATATGTACCTGAACACTGGCATACAGCAACAGTGGTCCCACTCCACTAAGGAGGCACCTCTACTGACCCTGGGAACTACCGCACCATAAGCTTAACCAGCCTGGTCTGCTAAGCTATGGAATGATTCAGTATGGGACGCATATACAGCAATATTGGGTACCTGCAGACACTTGTTCCCAGCCAGTTTGCCTTTGTGATGGGCTGATCCTGCCTTTTGAACCTGGTTGACCATTCAAAACAGTCACTACAGCCATTGATGAGGGCAACGCAATCCATACAGCCTACCTGGACTTGCCTAAGGCCTTCAACACAGTACTCCACTCAGGCATCATAGACAAGCTCATTAGCTTACATGTTACTACATATGTCACATGATGGGTTGCACACTGGTTGACAAACAGAATCCATAATATCGATATTGTAGGAGCCATGTCAGACTCAGTGCCAGTCACATGTGGTATCCCACAGGCCTCTGTCCTAGGACCCCTCTTGTTTGGCATTTATTTCTCAGATGTAAAAGCGAACATGTGTGGGTTGTGGATGACAAAGTTCCCAGATGACTGCTAACTAAGCGCCATAGTCATTACACCAGCTGACACACACATCCTACAGACAGGCCTCACTGCAACAGAAAACTGCTGCCAGGATCATGGCCTAACACTGACTGACATGTAATGTATAGTCATCCCCTTTTGGTGGAACTACGTGCACACAACATATCACATGGACATACCTATAGATACAGACCTATGACACATATGGAGGGTTCACAGTATGCAGACTATTAACCTGCTACTTTACATTACCTGTGTTTGTCACAGCTGGTTGCGTTACTGCTACTACTGCTTCCTGCTGCTGCTGGCACGGCTTGCTACTGTCACTGCTGACAGCTTAGACTCGGTGTGTGTACCGTGTGTTGGTGTTTGTGGTTTTTTTTTTTTCTCTCTCTCTCTCTGTCTCTGTCTGTCTCTCTCTCTCTCTCTCTCTCTCTCTCTGTCTGCCTCCAGACAGTGCAATGAATGTATTGCATGTGTGGAGTGTGAGTACAGGATGCTTTTGTAGGTATCTGCATAAGTCAATGTGATGGCCTCTGCACCAATTGTAAGCCAGAATTTGCTATTTGCATGCAGCCAGTTGTGTACTGATTGCAGTTCTCACTGTGATTTCAGGACAGTGCTATAAAAGGGTATGTGAGATAGGCATTGCCCTTTCAGATTGTAAGGGCGGGGACCATGCTGGTATGCTGTGGACACTGTTCTGTGAGTGTAAAGGTTAGTATCTCTCTCATGATTCAGGCTGTGTTATAGATTCACATTTCTCCATTCCTCTCTCCTGTTTCCTGTAGTAAGTGTGTATGCACAATGACACCTACAACTATATATATATATATATATATATATATATATATATATATATATATATATATATATATATATATATGTAAATATACATACATTTATATATGTACATTAACTGACATTATTACCTACTAGCTACCAACTAGCATGGCTGTTTCTGTTCACATACTACTATTATGGAAATCCACTAGTTTTGACAGTAAGTATAAATGACATGCTTTGTGTACTACACATCCTATATTCCCTTTACATTCATTCCTACTATTACATGATATATTTATTTTAGCACAGTGTTCTTGTGTAAGAGGCATGGCTTAGTGGTAGGTCATGCAGACTACAGTTTCCAAGGTCCTGGATTCGGGACTGACAGTGGGATTTTATTTTGCTTTTGAACTGACTACAGGACCTGTCAATCAGAGTGACTAAGGCACTTTTAAGCAGTTGTAACCGGGTTAGCACTGGTTTGCGCAGAGCTCACGCATGCGCACTGGCGTTTAGCTCCACGCACACAAGCGCACACCCGCTTACAACCGCTTAACAGTGCTTACTCTGGCGCACACCCACGCTATTTTCTTTGAAAGAAATGAAAATGGGAAGACAGGAAAGTGGTGAAAAAGGGGTCACAAAGAGGGTAAGACAGTAGGGAAAGAAGCTTGGGTTTTGCAGGAGGGATGTAGGTAAGGCCCATAGCTGCCCATTCCTTCATCAGCAACAGCTGTGCATATGTTTGTAATTTGGTGTGACATTTGATACCTTCCACCCCTGAGAGAGGTGTAAGGACAACAGTAATACTTGTTGTACAGCCAATTGTAATTGATAGTTTCCATGTCCAGCAGACATGTGTGCGGAATGGGCAGCTATGTATGGGGCGTAATGTTTTTGTGGGTACAGACTGCCTTTTTTTTTTTTTTCAGGTGAGAGTGGTATGTCAGGTGAAGGAAGTCTGTATAGCTGGGGAGGTAGGTTGGGTAGGTCAACAGACAAGACAAACAAGACGCATACAGGGGCGGTGTATGACACGTGTGGGGGGGTTACACAATTGACGGGGACGGATGTTTGGATATCCAGAGCCCATGAGCCCACAGATAGCAACAGTGGAACTGATATCCCCACCCATGGGCAGTTGCCACTGTTCCTTCACTGCCCAGGACAGGGCTGTGCTGGGGGCTGTGTAGGCCGGGCAACAGGCATGCCCGTAAGTTGTGCCACCTGTGCCTCAAGCTGGCATAGGGGCCCAAGAACAGAGTCCCGGATCTCCCTACGCACCACAGTCCGGACGCTACGGAGGGTGAGTGGTGGTTCTCCTCTGGCCATGCTTGCAGAGGGGGGACAAGCCCCATCCCCTGCAGCACTTCCACCCGCAGGTGGCACAGGGCCACTGGAGGAGGGTCCAGACTGGGCACTAGTGCCAGGTGCACTCGCCAGCTGAGGTGGGAGAGGTGGGTCCGCTGGAACCCGCCTTCCCTGTCGTCCTATGTTTTGCATTATGTCATGACAGTTTGGGTTAGTAACATACAATACCATTCGCAATTAGTTGTAACAGCATGCATTAGTATTCCCATAAACCAAACACCCAGATATTCACACCATTGAACACCGAGCATAACACATGCATAATTTGAACAGCAATACACAGTCCAACAACATGCAGGGTTGATTGATGGCAACAGGCCATCAGGTTTGGATGTATGAACAGGGCAGATGCATCAACGGACATGCAAATATTTATGACCCAACAGGACAAATGTCCAGGGGTGTTAATTGTGAATGCACATACCAATTTCACGTGGAATGGATTATAAGTGGTTATAGGGTGGGGTGAAGAAAATAATATTAACACCTTTGAATACCAATGCATATTCTGTACATTTCTAATAGCTGCACATATATACACACTACTGTTCTAACTACAGTTTCCTATATGATAACTACTTCAATTTGGTGATAGGACTGTTACTGCTACATCAATCTACATTTTATTGTTCTTCATACACATTCATATCTGGCTTTGTTCAGCTACATCATCCTGCTACATTTGCTTTATATAGCTATAGACAACTGTGGATGTTTGGTATGTCAGACAATCATACTATCTGCATATTGCAGACTGAGAGCAACATATCCAGATTTTCGGATACACATTCCAGCTGCAGCAACACTTTGAACAGATTTCGCTGTTTGGTTCTGCTTCTCACATTCATTTCATTCTGTACTGACTGCAGTATACTTTATTCAGGGGTTATTACTACTTTATTGGTGGATTCATAACTCTTTCTCACACTCTCTCACTTGTTTTCATTTTACTATTCAGGATGGTACTTACTTCTAGGCTTTATTGACATGTTTTACCTGTAGTTATTACAATCCTTTCCAGCAGTCTCACTTCTGTCATGTTTCAGTATTTCAACAGGGGTATATTTCACACATGTGATTTGCTCATCTTCTGCAGCTGTACTTTTCAGCCTGCTGCAGGTTGTGTACTATTATATTACAGGTGGGGCATCTTTATTTCAGACTTTATTTCAGACATTTTCATTTTTCTGTTTGGATTACAGACTGCAACACACTTTTGCAATGAAGCAATAATTGCAAACACTCTTACACTGTTACTTACACATTTTATTACTTAGTGACTACACTGCACTCTTTTGCTAACTGTCATACTTTTATATTTCTTTACAGTTACTGGGAGAGGATTACTGACCTGCCTGGTGGCGCAACCGCACCAGCCTATCACCATAGGCTCTGCGGTTCGCAGAACAGATACCTGCAGCTATAATATAAATGAAGTAATATTGGAAAACACATCTCCATAATATCAGCTAGTTTAATTTCTTACATACGTAATTAAATGTAACTTACTCAGTAGTGGGGCATTGGGCATTTGCCAGGCCTCCTGGATCCAAAGGTTCAATTGGTCCTGCTTGCATCTCTTCAGGTCCGCATGGTGGTGACGGACCTGCTCACCAGTCCTTGGAATCCCTGTGGCACTGGTGAGATCATGAGCCAACCGGTCCCACGCCTCAGCCCTATATGCTCCCCACAGGACCTGGCCCTGCATGAGTTGGGCCTCATGATTGTGGACTAGGAGCCAGACCATGTATCTGGACTCCTCAATGCCCCACCTCTGTGCTCGACTCCTGACATTCTGGCTGCAAGTTAGTTCTACAATCGTTTATGCTGTGTATTCCCGCCTATGGGGCTTATATATGCCGTTTTTCCCACACATATCTGTGATTGACCATTTTGGAATTGTATCAACTTTACAAAACCTACTTTGTCATGCTCCACTTTGTATTCATTCCTATATATTTGCTATTATTGCATTTCTAGGTACTCCTGTCATGGCTTAGTGGTTTAGTACCTTGACTATGGTGCATAGTATCCTGGGTTCAAACCTGCCCACTGCTTTTTATTTTTTATGACTGTCTAGACAGGCTAGGGGGTGTGTCTGTGTAAAGGCAGTTTTGATTCAGCTTGCTCAACGTTGCCCATCGGTTAGCTTGTTGGCGCGGTGCGCAGCTCTGCGCAAATGGGTTACGCTGGTTTACACTTCATTTGGCTGTCAGCACGCATATTACGCTCAGCTCAGCTAGGGGCACACAGTTTCAGCATGTTAAACCACAGCTCACCTACGGGCACTCATTTTGCACCTGTTGAACCATTGCTCACCTACGGGCAAATGCACTCACCTTGTTAAACGTAGCTCAGCTATAGGCACATCTCGCATTTTTTATTGTTTTGTTATCTCACATTTCTTCAAAATAAATTGACTATTTCATTACATTTCACATAAACTATGATTTTATATGTGTACATATTTGTCAGGGACTTGTTTTGTGCTTATTTTACTAAAAATAAAAATTGATGTTGTGGGGGCTCGAACCATGAATGCCTGCTCTTCAGCCGACGTCTCTACCGCTACGCTATTGCTTCTTGGCTTACTTTGCATATTTAGTTCTTATATCCTTTTCCACTGACTGCTAACTGTGGCTAAGTGCCGGGCACTGCCGCGCAAACGAGCGCACTCACTGGCAAACATCTTCACAATTTAAAAAAAATATATAACATGTTCATTTATATATTTTATGTTCATAGTCTGTGGGGGCATGTGTTGTGTTGTGTTTATTCACATTTCCATGGCCTCTGTCGTGGGTGTTTACTTTGGGCAATTTTACTCTTCTGGGGGCGTGTCCGCTTGCAGGGCTCGGCCTACGGACATGCCCCCTACTGTCTTCCACGGACCGTGTTAGCCTTAGGTGTGATTCAGCATGCCCTCATGCATATGCATGACATGCTGACGTCACACCGTTTAACTGCAGCCTCCGTGTAAGCCATGTATCTCTTACACGGAGGCTTCGTGAATCCTGCCCCATATGATAAAATCATCTGATCAAATCACATGATTTTTATAGAGACGAGTTATAATAGAAATGAAGTAGCGCAATTAATAATGTAATAGATACAATAACATCTGTGCCTAAACCATACTATTCAGATTCAGTTTATAATATGAATAGTATGGAATCAGAGACAAGAGGTAAGCTGCGCTTACCATTAGTGCTTTGATATGCGAGTATATTAAAGAAGTACATAATGTTATTCAGTCAAATTGGGACATTTTGACTACAAATGACCATATAAAAGATGTAGTGGTTATCACACCTCTATTTAGATATAAAAACATGAGGTAACTTAAGAGACAACTGTGCTATATAGACAATAGGACATCCTCTGTTTCAATAGAAAATGAAGTAGGAAACTACCCTTGTGGTAATAGTAAATATTGTGCCCTTATAGACACTTCAAATGTATTTGAACATCTAGTATCGAAAAGGAACTTTACTTTTAAAGTAAATGCAAATTGTAAAGCAAAAACATTGTCTACTAAGCTACCTGTACTGAATGCAAACATTTTTGCATTGGTAAAACTAATAGGATGTTCTATAATGGTTAAGATGTTTGCCTTACAAATGCAAGGTGCAGGGTTTGAATCTCACAAGGGATAATTGGCTAGTCTTAAAAATGGCTCACAAGGGCAGTAAGCTTAGTACTATCTATGAACTTATGAACTTACTCCTTTAGGGTTGGTAGGGTGGCCTAATGGTTAAAGTGTTTGCCTTACAAACACAAGGTGCAGCATTTGAGTCTCACAAGAGATAATTGGCTAGGCTTAAAAATAGCTCGCAAGGGCAGTTGGCTTAGTACGAACCTATGAAAGAATACATGAGCACATGCATGCTATTAAGAAGCATTATTGCACAAATGCTCTAGCGAAACATGTTCAAGAATCAGATATGAACCATAGATTTTTATTTAAGGCTATACAGATGGTATGCTTGGGACCTCGAGGAAGTGAAAAAAGAAACTTACCTGACGGAAAAGAACTGTTTTGGATTTTTACTTCATGTGCAAGTAGAAGACCTTGTCTCAATGACAAGGTCTCTTTAAAGCCTATCTTAAAATTGAGAGATTTGCATAAATAATGAGGGCTCTTAATGGATTGGCTAAAAAGTTTGTCAGTTGCTTTAAAAATGAGGTATGTGCAATGATTTTGTATGTCTGAAGAAGAACTGTGTTTGAAAGTGCTTACATCTGTTGTTTGTGGAAGAATAAACATTTTTGTTTGTAGCTGCCTTGCTTCTGAGATTCCTTTGTGTGTTTAATCATCATACAAGCAAATAGTACAATGAATAATGCTTATGGAAAACAATATACATCCCAGTTATAAAAATAAAACAAATTATTTAAAAAATATAAGTAAGGTAAATCATTTAAACTGGAGCTTGCAAATTTCCACCGATAACTGGAAAAGATGTCATGTGCCAACATATGCAATCAGTCTGAAAGATGAAATATAACTGACATATCTCAAAATGGATTATACATCTCTATATCATAATAAATGTAGAAAGAGATTATAAATTACTTGCAAACTTACGGAAGTAAGGAATATTTAACTACTAGAAAAACAGTAAATGAGCAAATAAATACTGTCCAACCACAGACACTGACCTCGGTCATACCTCTCAACCTGTTAGTACTAGCAATCTGGGCAAAGCTACAAATAATGTGTATGTATGGGGTCTATATCAGTTTATTGAAAACTTATGTTGTCGAATGTCATTTCATCGAACGTTTTTCATCAAACCCCTTTTCATTGAACTGTTAAATCAGCAAAACATATTCCCAGGGAATTAAAGCTACTTGGCCACCAGGGTAATCTTAAGAAAAATGACACCATTCTATGCAAATTAATGTGGGGGGGGCTTAACCCCCCCACACCACTCAATGTGGGAGGCTGTGTTCTCCTCAATTACATATACTAAGTCCAAGATCGCAATACATTGGGGAAAAGGGAAAATGTGTAACAATAGTCACTTATCTTCTTTCCCTTGGAAAACATTTCACTGATTTAACAGGTTAACAGGAAAAGGGGTTTGATGAAAAAGGTTCAATGAAAAGGAGTTCGACAACGTAAGTTTTCGATAAACTGATACAGACACACGTGCATGTTTGGGGGGGGGGCAAAGGTCCAAAAATAGGAACACATTTTAAAATTTTCTCTAATAGAATTAGAAAGTTGACAAAATAACAGGTTTTGCATTAGCATGAATTTTCTGAAGGCTATACAGTCTGAAACACAATATATGTCATTATTTTCTGACTTCAATTCTCAATAACATGTCAGAAAACTAAACAGTTTATGAAGAACAGATCAAAAATAGGAGTTAAAAATATGGACATTCGGCGAAAATCTGGACAGTTGAGAGTTATGACCTTAGTCCCAAACAACAAAATGTGGTTACAGTAAAAGTTACAGATATACCAACAGTGAGAACCAATGATAGAGACTGTGGGAAGAAACTATAATGCACAGCAAGGAAATGCATACCAAATGCAGGTGACAGTAATTAGCCCACAAGGAACACAATCTTGAGCTTCTGCTATAACAGCCATATTCACAATGAGAAAGGACAATCAGAATGACTCAAACATATGCACCAACTGTAATTACAGTGCCTCAAAATCCATTGCTGTTTAAAGACTATCAGTGTCTGTATTCAAATTAGTTGCAGAAAATTTCAAAACCTCACAGATGAGAATAACATTTGTTGACAACAAAATGACAGTTACTATTTATCATCTGTCAGTTATTCGTGTCATTCTTGAAATAAAGGAAGGTACAATGTGCTATAAGTGACTTGTTCCAGATAGCTCAGTGCAGACATTCATTAAATTTTGGTCCGCTGGTGATGAAAAGGATGTAAAAACAAAAGAATAGCCAACTAAAATAAAGTAACACAGCAGCATGACTGAAGGCAGTATAATAGCAGAAACCACTCTATACTTGCCAAAACAGTCATCTGCATAATAATATGGGCAAGAATAGCACTATACAGTCCTTCCACATAGATAAAAAAGTGATAAGAAACTCAGAACTAACAAAACTGAAAAACATGCATTTAAATGTAAAGGATTAAAAGAAACGAGATGTACAATGATAGAAGCAGGCGATCATCAGCATTGTGCCCTTCTGAACCAAGGAAAATCCTTGTTTTCTGATAGAAATCTAAATCAGTTCAATGCAGAGCTCAAACAACTAAAGAATGAAGGTGTTTTGTCACACAAAATCCACCCTGTAACAGAGTGTTTGGTTGGTATTCATAGTCCAATGATTCACATCTGCGCAAGGACAATCGATGAAAAGTGATGATCCACCTATATGCAAAGTGGCTAAGTGTAAACAAACAGCGCCAATAATGGAAAATATTAGACTTGCACTGAAATACATAAGAAATATGCCTGTCTTCTACAGTGTAAAATAGGTAGAAACTGGTGTAGTTAAAGGGAATAATTAGTAGAGCATATAAAATATTGCATGATAACTATAAGACTCAATCAGAAGAGGTAGGAAAGGATTGGGAAGAGAGACTGGATAAGCAATTCACAAAGAAACAATGGGAGGATATATGTATATCTCCCAAATATGCAACAAAATCTAGAAGATTTAGGATTTTTGCTTGGAAATGTTTACATACATATTTTTATACCCCAAGTAGAATCCAGGAAATGTTTCCTCAGGTAGACAGCAAATGTAGGAGGTGTGATAGGGAAGAAAGAGATAATTGGGAACATATTTTCCAGGAGGGTGGTGAGTTGGTAGACTTTAAGGATTCCCTGCAGGATGCACTGTCGGAGATGCTGGGTAGGCAGACTGGTGTGATGAGGAAGATGATTTTTCTGAGCTATGATACAGAATTGGAATTGCCTGGACATAGTAAGGCCTTGCTGTGTCTAATGACAGTGGCTGCCAAAAAAATATTTGCTAGAAAATGGAACTCAAACTCTAAACAAACTATACTAGAAGTAATGAATATAGTAACAGAAATAATACAATTGGAAATTAGATCTTTAGAAAAGGGTAGAAGCATACTACATAGCAAAAAAATGGGAATTGTGGGAACAATATATACATGAAATGAATGAGGTTTAAAAGAAGGCAGGACTCAAATGAGCTATGTAATGTTTGAAAATGATTGGGTAGATTATAAGTGATGTATGATGTTTGCAAATGGGAGTGTGAGATCATTTGAGACTACATGTGCGCAGTGGAGCTATGTATCAGCAAACTAAAAGAGCTATTAAATTTTAGATATTACATATAAGGCTGTCCTTATGCAGATACTCTGGCTGGTCTTTTATAAAGTAGAAGATATGGAAGACAGGAAACATGGCAGAGGGAGAGAGAAGATAAGGAACACACAGGATGAAGACATCAAGAGTGTTGTACTGGAAAAGGTATGAAAGGAGGGGTCCATATGATTTTGTTGGGGGATTAGACCACCAATTTTTAATTTTTTTATATAAGAGGCACATGGATGAAAGAGTAACGGAAGAAGATGAATGACAGAGGCTAAGAGTAGAGTTCAGGAAATTATGAAAAATAAAAGACAAGACAAAGAGGACCATTATGGTGAGCTAAGATTTGTGGGGAAAACAAGAAATACACAAGGTAGACAAATACAAAAATTGGAGTAAGTAAAAAGCACACTTCACACCCTGGACCAGAGAACCACACTTTTCCTCCCCTCTGATGTACCTACACATGTGAACCAATGATGTGGAGGTGGAGGTCTCCACTGGCATCATAGTCAGAACTGACTTGGTCAGATTCCCTTTCACTCACTGAAGGAAAACTTGTATTATCTGCAGGCAAATCTTCACTGCCCACTGCCTCTACCAGTACCTATCCTCACAGTGTGGGTGGCTTTCCAAGCTGCAGCACATGGGGGAGTCCCACAGGGGAGGAACTACTACTCTCAATCATGTGAAAATGTCCAAAGGATACCAGGGGGAAGTAATGGGCAGTTCACAACCTTGGAGGCACATGGCTGAGCTACCCTTGAGATCTCTAGACCCATGGAAAAAAAGAGAAAATAAAAGGAAGAGAAAAAAATATATGGAGACAAACATAGATAAAATGAGAATTAAATAGTGTTTTTAAAATATACTATATTATTTAGTGAACTGAATAAACATTTACTTATTTAATTTTGAAACTAACTGCCCTCACATATCTAACATCATTCTTAGATAAAAGTCTAACATCATTGATAGATAAAATATTGATGTTACTTGACATTAATGCTTCATAACTTATGTGAATGAATTACCTCAGTATTACTTTATGTATTTCTAATCATAATACTTATGAATGCTTTATTTTTTTTTTTTAGAAAAAATTTTTGATTGCATTTGTAAGATAGAAATAATCCATAAAATTTATAACAATGGAACTGTTTAATCATAATAAAAGGAAAAATAAAAAATATAACACACGAAAGAACAATATAACCTCAAAACCTATTTACAATGGTGCCTATACAAAACAAATAATATTTTTACATTGTTGTGAATAAGTCTTATATTAATGTGTGTTCATATCATTCTTTTCCGATATTTCTATTACTGTCTGCCAGTTGTTGTACTATGTGGTAATTCTGTTGGCTCTTTTCTTTAAAGTAGAAATTTCTATTTATCCAACTGTCAAGGCAAGTTTTTTTAAACTCCTTGAATGATGGAGGAGTTGCGTTTTCCAATTAATAGTGATAATCTTACAAGCAATAGCTAATAAAGTCCAAAGAATTGAAAATTTTTAGGAACACATTTGGGTATAGGAGAGTTAAACAAAACTAGTGATTTAGTTAAATGAAAATTGTTATTAAAAACAATCTGGAAAAAAACGTTATTTCAGTACTCTTTAAGACATATACAATTATAAAAAATATGTTACCAGTCACCTTTTAATTTTACTTCACATCTCTAACACACTTCTTCATTTGCAAACATTAAGGCAAGCTTATGTGGAGTAAGAAAACTCCTGTGTAAAAATCTCCAAGTAAATATATGCCAGTCACGTGATAATGTAGTGTGTCTTGATGATTTGAGAATAGATTCTTTATCTTCTTCTGTTGGTAGATGGCCACATATTGATGCAAAAAGTAATTCCAATATGATTTTTATGATACATTTTTGATTTTTAACAACTTTATAAATATTTGATAAATAGCTGTCACCTTGGAAAGGTTGATTAATAATAATTATAATGTATTCAATAAATGTGGGCATATTCTTTCTGACATATATTTGCATTTGTTCTATTGTATTTATAATATATTGTCTTAGAGATTGTAGGGATAACCACATATTTTTATCTATATTAAATTCATTATTTGATTAACAGAAATAACCTTGTCCTGATCTAACAACTGATTCCAGTATAATAGTTTCCCTCATTTTAATATGTTCATCTTATCAATTTGTAATGTTTCCAAATTATTGGGTATAAATGCTATAGGAAAAAGTGTGAAGAGCCAAGAGTTAATGCCAGGATCTTTAGTGACAATTTTTTTTAAATTCAATATTGTAAAATTTATATAATTAGATAGAATTATAATATTTATTTTATTTATTTGCAGTTTGTTTGCCAGGATGGTCCATTGGGCCACAAGGAGCCCGTTTTTAATGAAGTCCTGGGGAAAAAAGCTCCAAAACATTACAAATTACATAAAAAAGATATATTATAAAACACAATGTCAGAAATGCAGTGTTGGCAATTGAAACAATTAATATAAATGCTAAAACAGAGAGATAGCTTTGTTTTCTAATATACAATCTTTAAGCATCCAATATAATGGATTGTATAATATGAATAGAAGTTCCTATATTTGGTTTTGTATAGTTCAAGCCAAATCTGTTCATGTATTTTTTTTCCATATGGAAATGTAAGAAGGACTTAACCATAGTGTTAAATTTTTAACTGTAGAAGAAAGTATATAAATCTGGTAAATTTATTCCCCATCCTCCCAGTTCCTTAAGTGCTTATTTATTCCTATCTAAGGTTTGTTTGGATACCATAAAAAACTTCAAATCATTTTATTATATTTCTGAATAACCTGTTTTGAAATAGCTATATTGAATTATATAAGGCTTGTAGGGAATGATTAGAATCAAATAATATCAGAAGTATATCACCTGCAAACATCTGAAGTTTTAAGTTTAGTGTTCTGGCAATTTCTTTATATTTTAGTGTCTAATCTTATGCTGTTTACAAAAGGTTCTATCAAAAGTGCAAATAACAGGGGTGATAAGGGGCAGCCTTGTTTAGTTCCTTCCACAATATTAATAGGTCCTGATCTATGGGATCCTAATTTGACATAGGTTTGAGTATTTCCATAAAGAGGTTTTATAACAACAGAAAACCCCATTCGAAAATGATGCTCCTCCAAAACTAAAAATAGATAGTTCCAATTAACAGAATCAAATGTGCTGTTTATATCTAGAGAGACTATAGTCATATCTATATCTTGGAGTTTATTATGACCAATTAATGTTAGTATTCTTTTAATATTATCATAGGTATTGCATCCTTTTATAAAACCTGTTTGATCTTCATGTATTAGTAAGGGAAAAAGTGTTTAATTCTATTTGATCACCATAAACATGTTATAGTCTGTATTTAGTAATGTTACAGGTCTATAAGATGTACAAAGTATTTCATCTTTATCTGGTTTTATTATTGGGGATATTAATGAATATTTCCAAGACAGATGTATAATTATGTTTTCTTTAGCTTTAGTGTATACTTTTAAAAGTAGGGATAAAGATTGTCTTATCAATAATTTATACATTTCTGGTGATATAGTATCAGATCCAGGAGCTTTATTTGTTTTATGCTTACTAATTTGTGTTTTAAGTTTTGTCATAGTAATAAGTTTATAAAGAGTTTCTATTTGTACTTCTGTTAATCTAGTATGTATAATTTTATTCAGAAATATTTTAATCTTATCTACTGGAGAAATTGGGGGATTTCTAGAATTAAGTGTGTTATAATGAAGTCTAAAGGCTTCTAATATATTGCTTAAATCAGTAACTTTACTTTTAGCATGAGGATTATAAATTTTATTTGCTTAGATTGAATGATTTTTTTAGTTCTGTTTGCTAATTGCCTTTGATTAGCAGGATTCATAGAATACAAACCTAATTTGAAATTTTCCAGATCAAACATAGTTTTATGATGAAGTATCTCAGAATATTTATTATTAGTTTGAACAAGTTCTGGTATTAAATCAAAATTTCTTTTTTGTATTTCCAATTTCAGTTTCTCCACTTTATTTTGTAGGTCTATCATGTCTTTGCTCCCTGTTTTCCTTTTATTAATATACCATGATAATACCCGTACCATAGATATATGCATTAGGGAGTTCCAAATGTACATTTCTGATATATCTTTAGTTATATTCATTTCAAGAAAAGTTTTTAATTAATTTATATAAAATTCTTTAAAGTCAGCTAAATTTGTTTTATATGATGATATTCTAGTAATGGGTATTGATTGTATAGGGTCAAGTTCCATTTCAAATATTAATGTGTTGTGGTCTGATAAGGGGCAGATTATAACTTTAAACCCTTCTAATTTTGTTATTAAGTCATTTGATATGTATACACTATTCTAGAGTTAGTTTTGTGCCTATGTGAGTAAAAGGTAAAGAATAATGAATTGGGATCAGCAAACATTAATATCATTAATAATTGCTGTGTCTATACATTTCCATAGAGCTCTTGATGTGGAAGATTTTTTCTTTTACATTTTATATCAGTAACTTGTTCATCCATCATACAATTAAGATCTCCTGCCAATATTAAACTACCTTTTGTAAGGTGAATTATTTCCTCAAGATGCTGATTTACTGTTTTAATTCCAACTCCCAGAATCCAGTATATATATTTGTTAGTGTATAAATTTTCCTATGTATTTCAATTGATACCAAACAAAACATTCCTGATGAATCATTAAGAATATTTATTATTTCAAGAGCAAGCAATATTTTTTTAATAATATAGCTACCCCTCTCTTTTGGGAGCTTACCAAACAAGTATAATTATTGGAATTTAATTTGTTCCTGTCTTCATCTAAAAGGTGGGTTTCTTAAAGAAATACCAAATAAGGATTATGTAAATGTATGTATTTGAACATTTTTTTCCTTTTAGTACTATTATTTAAACCACTGACATTAATTGACAAACATTTCATGTTTTTAATATAGATCTAGGGTTATACAAAGGTATACTTGTATAACTTCTGAAAATTTAAATATGTTACTGCACAATATATCATATTATGACATTCTGGTAGGATAAATATATTTGTAAAAGGCCCCAAATATTCAAAAAACATAAAACTTCCAAGTTTAAAACTTTTATGAATACATCCAACATTCAACATAATGAGGTATCAAACTTCTTGCCTGAATAGTTTAACTACCCAAGCAAACTCACTATTATTATTATGTACATCTAACTGCTCACTACCTAATTGCTCTTGTAAATGTGTTAAGTTTGTTACAAAATATTTTAAAATTCAGCATGTCAAGCTGTAAAACCTTTATAAATCGCATACAATCCCCAAAGTATGTATTAGATTTTTCTTTTATTTTTTTTCTTTCCTTCTTTCTTTCCTTTTTCCCCTTTTCCATACTTTTCTTTTCTTTTTCATCTTTTAGTTTAAGCTTTTTGATGATATATTTTAGTAACAATCTACTCTTCTGAGTAGTGTAAGGAAACTATCATAACAATAAGCTGCAATTCTAACAGAAGCATCAAGTTATCATAGACTTAAATTCTCAATACAAATTAATTGACTTGAATTAGTCTGAATAATGCATGACACATAGAATATAAATAATGTTTTTCTGCTAAGACAACATCCATAGTAATAATTTACATAGACAGCATATAATTCAAAATAAATATACATAAATATATAATATTATCGTTGATAAGGTCATATTCAAAAGTATTTAGAGTTAATTCAGATTATAACTCTTACACTGGTACATCATCTTGGATTTAATTGTGGGCAATTAAGGCCATTCCAATATTTATTGGTATGAAATTTATACTTATATATGTTCAGGATATGAAAGGCTAGGTTAATATGCAGTCATGTGAGGGTTATTTCTCAATAAAGTTGTCCTCCCTTGCCCTGCATGAATAGTGATTTCAGCATATCCCATAATCTTTTAAGCATTACTATTTGAAGATGTGTCTGTTTACTTTTCTTTTTAACTCATACACTCTCACTGCCCCTTTGTGTTAGTTTAGGCTTCCTGCTCCTTTCTCCCACAATACCCTATGCAAGTGATGATAACTGTGCTACATCCTCATTTTCTATGTTTTGAATTCTGGGATACATAAGCTTTGTGTCTGATGCTCAAGGTGCATAGGCATCTTGATGTTTAGTACATATGCATTTGTACTGTTGTCTTGTTTAATATTGCTCACTACATTCAAGACTGACTACATCTATAGCATCTGCCCCAACTGATATAATTTCCTGAAACCTAGGTCTTCTTGTTACTGTAATTATCAGATTTATACCATGGACAGCCTTTGTATATTCTAGCTTATGCCTTTATGTTTTGCTTGGGTTGGGCCATGGTAATGATAAATCTCATTTTCTTTGCTTGTTTTTAATGTGTCTGCTTGTCTTTCATTGGGAGCTAGGACTCTGCATTTATGCAATTTAAATCGGCTCTTTATAAACCTTGACGTTTTATCTTATGCCTGCTCTACAGTAAGGATCATTCTGCTATAGTTGACATTCTTGAGACTCTGATTTACTTTCTAAAGTGTGTGACACTTAAAATACAGTATGCAGAGTCAGTATTAACACATTTTAAGCCATTATAATCTTATTAATGTTTGCAAATTGCTTGCATCATGATTTTATACTTTAAAGGTTTGAGCTGTTCTGTATTTAACTTCCTCATTGTTGCCCTTCACCTCACAGCAAGAGGTTCTCCGGTTCGATCCTTGGCTGGGGTGCCTTCTGTGTGGAGTCTGCATGTCCTCCCTGTGGTCATGTGGGTTTCCTCGGGGTGCTCCGGTTTGCTCCCACATCCCAAAGACATGCTGTAGGTAGATTGGACACTCAAAAATTGGCCCTAGGTGTGAGTCCATGCATGTGTGTGCCTTCTGTGGAAGGTGGGGCGCCGGGCTGGCAACTCAACACCGTAAAACTCCACTGCCAGTCATGAGCGGACATGTGTTCTGCTGTGGTGACCCCTAACTGGGAAAAGCCAAAAGAAGAAGAAGATTGTTGCCCTTTGACTGGGACTTTGCGATCAGTCAAAGAGCAAAGGAAATAGTCAAACAAGCTTGTAGTGGCTTTCTAATTTTCAAATAACAGCACTGCTCCACTGGGAAGGAAAGAAACGCCTCATGAGCATGGCGGGAAGATAGCCATGTTCAAAAGTTGTCAAAAGGGAAGGTAAAATTTAAACGGACTGCTAAGAACATTAAAAGAAAGGAGATAACCACAAAATTATATACATTTTGTGGGCTAGAAACTGCCCAAAAGTGAAACAGTGCCACAGTTCTTGCCCAGAACAAGTAAAACATCAAATATAAAGCATTAATTGACATAAATATTATTTTATCTAATTAACCATACAATGTCCTGAACAGAATAGACAAAGTAAACAGTAATTTTGAGCCATATAGCATCTATAGTTGGTCAATTCTAAGTATACAAAAACACTCACTTCAGCAAATAAATCATTTCTAACTGTTAAAATAACAACTCTATATAAATGCATTCAACTCTAAACAAAGTTGTAGATAATCTATCATTTAATACTTAGTCTAATCTAGCAAATATAGCTGTCACATTTAAACTGTATGTGAATGTTATGTTATGAAAGTTTAACATTTTTTAGATTTGTAACACTTATGTAGGTACTTCATAGGTAATAAGAGGAAGGTATTTGTTAGCTTTAAGGAGGTAAATTAATAACTTAAAAACATACCTGTTTTAGATGAAGACTTTCACAGTAGAAAGTTTAAATTTAACATTTGACTTGTCATCTAAACATTTAAAAAGCATATATACCTTGAATAATTATTTGTCCTTCAGGTCCTTTTCTTTTGCTCTACAGTTTTCCAACCATTTTTTTCATCAATTCTTTTTGGAGTACTATTTCTCCAGTCCATTGCCACCACTTGAGTCAAAACATTATTGTTGAATAAGTATTTTGTTGCTAGTTCCACAGTCTCAAATATTTTATGCCCTCTGGAAGGAAGACATTCAGTCTTGCTGGGAATAATAGATGTTTTTTCACTTGTTTCTTTTTAAGGCTTTTATTAAAGGAAGGGATTCTCTTCTCTTATAAACCACAGTTGAAGAGTAGTCATTGTCAAATCTGATTAAAGCATCTTGGAATTTGATAGGTGAATTTGCCCAGGCATTTCTTAGTATACGCTCTTTGTCCTGACTAGAAAATAATCTTATGATTATGGATCTTGGTTTAGTTTTTGGTGTAGGAATTTCTAAAGCTGTTAATGATCTGTGTTCACACTCAATGCCATATGAAAGTGCTTCAGGTTGTTTCATTATGTCAAGGATCTAGGGTGTAAGCAAATTGGTTGTCTCCTTCAATTTTTTTGGGTAGTCCATACATCCAGATATTGCTCCTCATATATCTGTTTTCTAGGTAATCTAATTTTTCCAGTAGATAGGTGTTTTGTTTTAATAAAAACTCTGGCATTTTTCTTCTGAAAGTCTAGAGTCCATATCATTTAGTGATTGTTCCATAGCTGTTATCTATCCTTTTTGCTGCATAACTATTTCTTGAAGTTGTTCCAGTAGTTGGGAACATTTGTCCTTGAAAGTATCCAGTTTGTTATTAATCTTGTCAATTTTTAGTGACAGATCCTGGATGTTTGATGACAAAAAATGCAGTTTCTTCTTGAGGGAAGACTCCTGTGATGAGCTTTTTATATGACTCATTCTGAACTGCTGATGGAATTTATTTTCTGATGCTTAATTTGACAGGAATTTTTTGATGTCAGGTAATAAAAAGTCCTTCAATATATGCTCCAAGGTATTAAAATTGATAGTAGAATAATCTTCAATTTGTTTCTTAAATCTTGAAATTCCTGTCAGAAACAATATTAAAGAGAGCTGAGAGACTATTCTGCTACCAGGTCACCATCTTGGCCATGCCACCCTTATGAATGCTTTATTGATATACATACAGTTCAATCACTTTGCACTGTACTACCTCAGTGCACTATGTTGACACGCATTCCTACTTTTTTACATCAACTATTAGTTTACTCAACTGAACAGGTACTGTAGGAATGCACTCATATTTCTACAATATTTTTATATGGTTTATACAAATGAGTGCATTGCATTATCACGCCAGTGTCCTCCTTGATTATAATATAAAAACATAAAAAAAAAAAAGGAAAGGAAATTTAAGTCATTTAATTTTGTCACGTGAGTGCATCATTGATGAATACATAAGTTCTTTGTAGGTAAAAATCTCACTTGCAAACAAGTTTGTCAAGAAGACAGACACTGCATCCTTCACACATACCACTCACCTCACACACAGACCTTCTTATACCAAGGCACTTAAAGAAACTTCTCCAAACATCAAAGACCTCCGAAGACATCAAACAGCAACATCTGTCCTTGGCAATCACTAAAGCAAACACTCAGAGTGGCAACTAACACTACACATAAGATTACACCCAATGATCCCCAAAGAACAAAGCCCCTAAGGCAAGCAAACTCTTTACCTAGCTCTCTTGTCATAGGGAATTCTACTGTACAGTACATAGACGTCCCTCTTACCAGTCTGCAAATGGAGAATATAATTGTTAGTTGCATATCTGGAGCTAAGATCAGCAATATCATATACACACACTCAAGTCACTGCACCACAGGTATCAATATGATTTCATCGTAGTCCATGTGGGTGTAAATTATCTGAGATATACTTCCTTGGACTATATGAAAGACATTATGGATCTCTCTGAATATGTGTCACAGACAAGTACATGCCTTGTACTGAGCAGCATTCTACCTTCACCAAGCATAATGTCACAGCATGAAAAGATAATGATTGATTTTAATAATTGGCTTAGTTTTTGGTGTCACCCCAGGGGAATCCAATATCAATCAGCATGTGAGAGCATGGTTAACAGACTATGTTGCTTTGTTTAAAATGGTCTGCACCTGTCCCCCCTGTGATTTTGAATACTGGCTAAAACTTTATTCACCCCTTAGAGAGCCTTTTTTAGGCAATGTCAAAATAGCAAAACTACCAGCATAACAAATATGAGGTCAGGAATGCCCCCCAGGCTAAGGACAATCACAAGGCCTTCTTCAGCTATGTCAAGAACCTTAAAGGTAACAGCAGTGTGTTGAAATGGTGGTAAATACACATCCTTCAGTGGGAAAGGTGACATAGCAAATCTATTTGCTGATAAATTTAACTCTGACTTCACCCCAACCCTCCCTCCCACCGCCCAATGTGAAAACCCTGGTAGCATATCCCCAACTTATCAACAGTGAGCATATCCTGGTGGTGCTCACTGAGGCCAAAAACATTACTTCAACTGGCCCCGAGAATATCCCTGGTTGCCTTTGAAATAGCCTAAAACACGACATAGAAGGACCACTTCAACTACAGCCTCAAAACAGATCACATGCCAGGTGAATGCAAGACCACAAAAGTCATCCCCCTTCATAAGGTTGGACCATCAACCAACCCCTGGTAACTACAGACCCATCAGTCTGGCAAGTCTATTATGCAAAGCCATTGAGTGAAGTATCATGGAAATGATCAACAAGGACATTGGTAAACTACAGACACTGGACCCATCCCAGTTTGACTTGCACAAGAGAAGGTCTTGCCTACCCAACCAGAGAGACTTCTTTGAGAGGATCACAAAGGCTACATATGAGGGGAAAATGGTGCATACTGCCTACCTTGGCCTGGCCAAGACATTTGATGCAATACCCTACTCAGTTACGGTTGACAAACTCTCAGAACTAGGTATCAATCCTTGAATAACTCTTCTGATTGCTGACTGGCTCACAGGACCCAAGAAGTCAAGAATGATGAGACCACTTCCACCAGGAGACCAGTTACCAGTGGAGTAGCCCAGTTCTCCATGTTGGGCCCGCTCCTATCTGACATCAACTTCTCAGAAGTGAAGGTTAATGTTAAAGGCCTCCAGTTCATCATGTTGACAGATGAGTGTAAATTGGGATCATAGATTCTCTCCAGTACACCAGCATCCCACAAGAAGATCTAATATAAATAAATGACTGGTGCCAACACCCAGATTAAAACTCAACACAAAGAAATGCATTCTAGTGCCCTTTGGGAAACTGTCCACCCAAGCTAATTACTCCATTGATTAAACATCCCGACCCAATACTTAGAGATCTGGGAAAGTATGTAGACAGTAATGTGACCTTCAACCAGCACTTAGTCAAGATAGTAAGAAAATCATTTTTTTTGTCACCCAACTCATAAGAAAAGGATTTATTATCCAAGTCCAAGGAAGTTATACTACCATTCTACTCAGTCTCCATCAGAGGCAATTGCAGCA